>NW_005842169.1:1837886-1839165 GCF_000455745.1 Alligator sinensis | reverse complement strand
GCTGAACCAGGAAGAAGCAAGATTCTTGGTCAGACAAGCTTCATGGAGTAGAGGACATGTCACTGACATCGACATGATAGAGGTCAACGTTCACTGGCCTATTCCACTGCCAGCGCTTGTTGCAGGACTGATTGGTCAGAAAGCCCGTGTATGGCATGAAGGACGGCCAGTACATACCAGCGCAGAGCACCTCATGCTAGCAATCATCGGAGTCTCGTACTGTGCCTGGAACCCCAGAGCATGTGCGCTGGGACTGACATCACTCCAGCGAATAAGACCATGGCCTCACTGTCATCTACGAGACCCTGGAACCGTTCCAGTAACCGTTCACAGCCTAGATAGTTGTCTTGAGGTTTATGGACGAAAGAACATCGTCGTCCTCCGGATTCTGCTCAACCCAATGGTGAACCAACCCGTAAGCAATCTCCTTCATCAGCTGTCATGACTGCGTATCCTGATGAAGCCAAGATTATCTTTTGATCGGGACCGTCAACACCCGACCGAGATTCAAGGTACACAACATCATGAATCCAATCTTCCATCATTGCCACAGAGAACACCAGAAGAGCAATACATGTTTGGATTTCTCCTACAGCGTTCTGGACTCAATAAGCGGCAACTTCGGATTTTAGGGGACACAGGCCAATGGCAATTGGCCTATGAGTTAGGTTTCCGTTATCTAGAAGAGCTAGACGACGACTCCTCGACAATTTCATCTAGTTGAGTGTACAAGAGAGGGTAGTTTAGAGTGGTGAACACTTGTATTATAGTAAAGTTTCATAAAAAATTTATAAATGTTTTGAGATACGTTAACCTATTCTTTTTCTGAGAGTTTCTGTTTACAGATCCAGAATTCAGAGTGCATGGTGAAGAGAAGCCCTGAGAAGGATAACATCATCGGAAGAAGTGAGGGCCTGACATACGACTTCGCCATGACGCCCACTGAAGCCCTGATCATGCAGTTTTGTTATAAATCTAATGTGTTTATGTTGATTATTGTTTATTGATTATTATGTAACTCAATCCCAGGACAGCGAATGTTATGTTTGTTTGTTTGTTTGTTCATTTGACGACTCATGACAAAGCTCTAGAATGATAAGTGTATAGCATAATTTAGCTACGCCTTCAGCAAGGGGGGGATGTCACAACCCAAAGTTGTGATTTTTGTTTTTGTGTGTGCTTTGGCACTGCTAAATTATTTTCCCGCCAAATTGCAGCTTCTTTGCACGGTGGAGTTTTCTGCTGTAAAGGAGAACCCCGGTGCAAGGGAGAATTTCCC
>NW_005842169.1:1821880-1837846 GCF_000455745.1 Alligator sinensis | reverse complement strand
GTATAAGAAGCTTGAGTGGTTTCCGCCCAAGTTGGAGGACTCCACGAACACCAGGAGGAGGAGACTTCAAGCTGTATGAAGATCTCTAAGCGCTGCGGAGCCTATTGGACCCAGCGCATTTAAAGCAGGCAACAGGGGTCTGATCAGCCTCTAGCCTCTCCCCGTCACCGAGCGCAATCCTCGACGTATCCCTCTTCCCTGTGCACAAAAGGACCCACGGAGCCTAACAAACTTTGTGTGAGTGAACAAAAGGACCCACGGAGCCTAGCAAACTTCGTGGGAGAGAGAATAAACGGACCCATGGAGCTTCAACAACTCCGTGGGAGAGAGAGAGCTTGTCGTAGTCCTCAAACGAGGATTTAATCGGAGCTGTGCCTGGAAAACTGTCCAGCCTACACCGCGACCATCTTCAGTGTAAGTAAATAATCTTTAAATCAACCATTACGCGACCGTAACTAATTCTAGCGTGTCGCCAGTTCTCTCCAACCCTGCGTGCCCGGGCTGCTGCCCACAGCCTGCGTAGAGCACAAAAAGGGCCCGGATCGCTGCCGGCCCGCACACTGAGAAGGTGCTAGTGGGCTATAGACAGTGGAGGAGGGTGTCTGAAGGCAATACTTATTTTCATTCCGCACCAGTCCCTTAGAGCTCTGGGTAGAAATGTAACATGTTCAGAAGCTCCATCAGGACATTACTTCCTTATTCTTTATACAGATGGTCCCTGTTTCCTGTTGATCCCTAGGAATGTGCAAAGATGCTAGGGGTTCTATGAGGTTTGGAAGCTAACCATTAATGCTGTGCGAAGCTTCGGTCCCTGATTCAGTTCGGGGGAGAGTCAGCCCAATTTAGTGGCCAAATCTCTGAATCTGAATCAAATCAGGAGACCCTTTAACCTCTCCAAATCAAATCAGAATCCTCAATTCAGAGAGATTTGGAAAGATTCAGATATAGACACAGATTTAAATGTTTTTTCTACATACCTCAAGGTAGCAGGTGGCTCATGACTGATGTGATGCTGGCACAGATGGAGCATCCCACAGGAGCAGGGGGAGCTCCCCAGCGTGCTCAGCAGCAGACCCAGAAGTGAACCAGAAGCACTTCTGGTCCATTTCTGGGTCTGCTGAGGAGCATGCAGCCGCCTCCCCCCGCACCTCTTCCCAGCTTGGCAACTGGTGCCTCCTGGGTCTGGAGGGGGGGCACCCAGGGTCTTTCTGTGGCTGATCGTGGAGCTGGAGAGGATGGGAGACCCCCAGCATGTTCCCCGGCGGACCCAGAAGTGGACTGGAAATACTTCTGGTCCAGTTCCGGATTCACCACCGAGCATGTAGGGGGCCCCCCACACTCCTGTGGGATGATCTATCTGCTCCAGCATTGCAACGTTCACAAGCTGTGCCTGGTACCTTGAGGTATGTAGAAAAAACATTTAAAGCTGTGTCTATGTCTGAATTGCTGATTCTCTGAATCAGCATTGAATCTTCAGATTCATATTCAGCCGTATCAAATCAGGGACTGTAATCCAAATCAATGAGCTGAATCACTGTCTTCGATTCGGTCCAAATCTGAATTGAATATGGTCTGTTTCTCACACCCCTACTAACCATGTGTTTTATGTGAAGCGAAGGAAAATACTGCTTGTGTAAATTGAAAGAATGGACAGATGTCCGTATGAGGGAAAGCAACCCCCCCCCCCCCCAAAAAAAACCCCAAAGCTCCCTAGAGTTCCATTTTGGGGGGTGGGGGGGCGGAGCACTCTTTTTCTGTGTGCTGACTGGTCTTCATACCAATGGTTGAAATTCTGCTATGGGAGGTCTAAAAACTGAGACAGGACTTCAGGGTTTGCTAGTGCTTGAACCTTGCTCTGTAGTCAAATAGCTTATTGATCAAAGTGAGCAACAACAACCTCAGAGATGATTTGTGTATGCTTTGCCATCCAGTCACAAGGGAAGGGAAGCTAGGCATACCTCCTTTGTAACTGTAGGTGTGTACATACCTGTTCCTTTAGGGCCCCTCCTACATGTGCAGATAATGGTGTAATTAAATCTAATGCATGATTCATTCACTTGCACCTACTGGCATGCTACATATGCCTGCCATGCCTCCTACTATGCTTTACCTGCACCAGTTCCTGTGGCTGCAAGTCCTGCACCTAACAGGGCTTGCAGCAGTGTTCACCCTGCTGCAAGCCTTGGAGTGGGGCTTGCAGCAGGGACAGTACTACTGCTACTCTGAGCCTTGTCAATTGTGAGTCTGGCAGTGGGTGGTGAAACTCTGTGCCTGGGAGCCCCTCAATTGAACATGTGGCCAGGTTCAATCCCTTGTGGCTGGGAGTCCCATCAACCAACAGTGTAATAAAAACAAGCTACTCACTTATGACACATTGTTTGTGGAATAACTTTATAGCTTATTGCTTGTTTATCACACCAGTAGTTGGTGAACATGTAGCTAGGTCACAACTTAAGATATGATTAAGTGGTTAATCATGCCTTAAGTGTAACATGTAGGTGGGTCCTTACTGCTCATCTTTATGTCTTTTGTCTGCACAGCTCTTCTATTAAGTGTTGTATTTGTGAATAGCTGTGGAGAGACCTGCAAATGCTTCAGTCTCTTAAATTCCCAGTGTTCAGATTGCTCGTGCATACTGAATAGTTGTTTGCAAAGTCAAAGATGAAGAAACTGGCTGGGTAGACCTTAACCTCTTCATTTCCCCCTTATGTTTAGGAAGGAGGGGAAAACACAAAAGCCAAAATATAATAAATAGACATACATTCCTGTATTTGGACGTGAATTTTAAACTATGCTAATTTTATTCATAGCACTTGTTCCAGGCAAATTCTATTCACAGTATTCCTGCAGTTAGTAAGACATTGATATTCTCTGGCAATAAGTGTTTCCATAAGAAAACCCTGCTTCGTGGTGCATTGTTTCCATGCATCACTGAGGTGGTGTTGTGTCAGAACATCAGATTAATTCCAAGATCTGGATTCCCAACAAATTATAAAATGTCTTCTACATGTGAAGCTAGAAATTCCAAGTGGGAAGTTCTAGATGTTTACCAATAGTACTAATTGGTATGATTACTGAATATTAATAAGATTATACAGAATAAATCTTCTGGTGTTGCGTAGAAGATGTAATTTTTTATTTAAACAACAGCATGAATTTAAAGAGATTGAAAAACTGATTTAACCTTCCAAACCTGGGCAAGGATGTAGGCGAATGTGGGAGTCTTTCAGAGTCATGGGTGGCACTACATACAGAGGCATGGGTTGCACATCCAAAAGCATCTCAAACCTGGGGCTTACATTGTTGGCCCCTTGACTCTATTGCAATTGGAAGAAGTTATAAAAGCCATAGGATCTATGCAACTAGTGTTATCATGTGATCACAAAAATTGGGTTTATATTATCTTTCAGTTCAGTGCCTTCTGGTGCCTACTGTTTAATAGATAAATGTTTTCCATTGCCATTTGTTTACCAGCAAGGTTTATGTTTCCTGTTTTTTAGATAAAGTGAATTCACTTTTAAAGTGTATCTAAGTTTAAGCATAAATTTGGTTTAACAGAACACAAAACCAAAATAAGAGAATCCAAAGGGAATAATTGTGTGAAATGCAAAGTGATGGGAAGTTGTTTCTGCAAATTAGTAATTATTTCCATTTACTGGAATAGAGATTATTTCCATTTACTGGAATCTCCTATTAATGAATTAAATATTTCTAGGTGTATGACCCATGCATTCCATAAGAACACCGGTAATGTCAGATGGAAGTATATAGTATGAAAATATATATGAAAGTCTCCTCTTGTGGTGAATTTTAGGTTGTTAATAGGAAAGTGTTAATACCTCTATTTTTTTTTTTATAAAAGGGGGGGAGGGGTGTTGTTTTCTGTAATACTATGCCAACTTGAGGTCCTTAGGCACTGAGGCATAAGTATTTCTCATACTATTATTAATCCCATCTGGCTTAACTAGAGTTGCTATTTTTATAAACCAAATGTGTAATACTTTAAAATTCTTCTTCTTTGATTTGAATTTTTCCCCTGTTGGAGAAACCATTTCCCCATTTGTAGCTTGAGACCTTTTTAGGTTGTCCAAATACAACCGATTCTGAAGTGCAAGGAGGGTCTGGAGCCAGGATTTCTATACAAGCTAAAATATTTCTCTAAGCCATTTGCCTTGATGTAACTATGCTAATTATATATATATTACTAATCCCAAGAAGATTCTGTTTAGATTATTCTTGTATTGGAGTGTAATTAATAAGATGCCCCACTATTTCCATATAAAGAAGGTGGTCATTGGTTCTGTTTTTAAAACCTTTTTCCCCTGTTTTTGAATGAGGAACAGACCGTAAAAAGTCCTGTTTTTCCATTCATCAGTGGAAATGCATGTCAATCATTTGTACTCATGATTCT
Source organism: Alligator sinensis (assembly GCF_000455745.1). Classification (NCBI taxonomy): domain Eukaryota; kingdom Metazoa; phylum Chordata; order Crocodylia; family Alligatoridae; genus Alligator; species Alligator sinensis. The sequence goes on along the minus strand of NW_005842169.1, from coordinate 1,833,435 downwards.
GTTAGCTATGCCTAGAGATAGGGCAGTGCACAGCCGGGACAAGCAGGGTTCTGAGCCAGCCAGGGATCAAGGAAGGTGACCTTTTTGTGGTGGCCCCTCCACTTGTTGCTGATTGGCTGATGAGGCAGTGGCCCCATCCCTCACTGCTGATTGACCAAGGGGGCGCCCTATATTCTGGGGATGCATCAGTGGACACCCGACTTGAAACAGAACATGAAACTGTTTCCATTCCTTAAATTGTTTTAGTAATTTCCTATGCTAGCTTCTACTAGCTATTGAAAGAACTGTTCCAAATAAGCAAAACTCTATCACTTTTGGATAAAGGTGAATTAAATCTTGGCTAAATCATAAACCAGGATTTCAATGAACCATGAGCAGTAAGGAATGGGGAGTTCATAGCTGAGAATAAACCTGATCTTTTTAGTCACTGAAATCTCAGTTTTCTTGAAGATTTTTTAGTTCTCATGTGTTGAGATTGTGCTACTCCTGCTATCAGCACCACCAGTCTATAGCACAGTGAAGCCTCTCAGAGGGTTTGCAAGTCCACACTTTACAAACCAAGCAAGGATGGGGAAGGGTTGTGTATTTAAAATAGTTGTAGGTCATTCTCTTATAACTAACATAAAAATGGTTAATATGTGAACCAAACAGTTGTTATGTATATCCTTAATTAAACTTAAGGTCTGGTTTAAGATTGTTTCATTTAGAAATGACTCAGTGCATACCTTACAGCTGTGAAATATATGTGTAGTCTTTTGAAAGTAGCTCCTTTCACTTTCTGCCAACATCCTTGAAGGTGAAGTGGGGGGGGGCGGGCGGAGAGGGGAGGTCTTTCATGGATGAAAATGGATTCTTTTTAGATCCTTGATCTGTCCACTGAGACTGCTGTAAAGGACAAGAGAACTGCTAAATTGAGAGTCTTATAAGTCATTGTGTCATCGTACACAGTTGAAGCAGGAATAAATATAATATCGTTGAATAGGTTTTTTATGCTAAAAAACAACAACATTGTTTTAGTGACATTACAGGATGTTCATGATGAGGGAGAAATCAAGATATCTATATAAACTGGATTTATAAAATATAAACCAGACCAAAGTGCATCTCTAAGACTCAAACTTTATAAAATATAGTCAGGCTCATTCTAATTACAATGTGGATGTAAATGCTGAGACAATAGTCAGATTATTCACAGTGTCAGAAAAGAAAATATTGCATCTTTTCATGATAAAATATAACAATAGTGTATTGATATATATGAAAAATAAATGTCTGTTTATCTAGTCTGTACTGATCCCATTCACAGTGACCTAGACATTTTGTAAAGATAATGCAAATTATTTCCTGGAGACTTTCACTTGGTTTATTAGAATCGTACGAGCTGGTCTTCTTGGCCAGTTTTTTATATACTGCATAGTTTTCTATCAGTCATTCTTTCTGCAGCAAATTCATTTGATCAAGGAAACAGAAAACAGGAAAGAAAAAGAAAGAAAGAAACAAAGACACAAAAATAGTCCTGAGGATTTTCACCAGTGCCACACACACACACACATTTAATGTGTGTGTGTGTGTGTAGTGTGTGTGTATATATATATTTGCCTATAAGAGTTCAGGCTATAATGAATCTACTCTATTTTCCTCTTTACAAATGAGAACAAGTCAAAGACTCTCTTGCTGCTTTGTTCTTTTCCACTTAAATGAATGATTCATGATTTTTACTGAGTGTTCTTTCACCCCTTTTACAACCTGGACAGCCAAATTGTATTGTCATCTTTAATTATACTTCTACATTTATACAGCACACAGAACTATAAATTTCTATAATGCATTCCTCCTTGATGATGATAATACGCTGCACAATCCTAATTATCCAGATGTTATATGGAGTTATGAGTAAGTTCCTATAATCCAGTCACTCAATACTTATGAGAAATTTCAATATAATTAACAGATGCCAGGGGCTTTGGCTTCATTTTAGGTAGTAGAAGATTTGAGATAAAACATCTGCCCTAGATCCTATCAGGATTGTCTGAGTTCTACTGGTGAGTAAAATGGTACTGTGTCCAGAAGTCGCACAACAAGAAAATAAAAGAATTTTAAAGTGGCTGTAGCATCAAGAAAAACAAGAAAATAAAAGAATTTTAAAGTGGCTGGAGCATCAAGAGTAAAGGGCAAAAGAAATTATTAAGAGCAGCAGAGAAATTAGAGGTTTATTTCACCTTCCTTCCTGTAACCTGTGCTTCCCTCCAGCTGCCATACAGATTGCTGCAAAGCTCAGGCACAGAAGGTTTTAAACGGAGTGAATAATGCAATGGGGAAGAGGAGGATCATAGTCAGAATACGGTGATTTTTCCACTGATTTGACTTGCATCATCTGCACAGGCAGTAGGTGCTGCAGAATGGCTATAAAACAACCAGATCAGACTAGTGGCAGTTAGCTGTCAGGCATATATATCATAGTAGAAAGGGCAAGATGTTGGAGACTTAGGTGTACACAGATCAAGAATAAATGAGTGTTTAAAAAGATCAGGTTGACCAAGATGAGCTGGAAGTTGGAACAAAGCTGAAAGCCAAGTGGGAAATATAAATAAAAGGAAGTAAGAGAGATCAGAGCTAGGTGAGTTCTTATTATGAAAACGAAATGTGCCTCTGAAAATGATAGCAGATAGAGGCAAGGGAAAAGAAGAGAGCCAGGCATTAAAGATGTGGAGAAATAAAATTCGGGATTTGACACAGTTTGGAAGAGGATGTCTGAGGAATCACTCATACGAAGATATACAGGCTAGAACGGATGTCAGAGAAAAAATGGCTTTGAGGAGCACAAAATAACATGAAGGACTAATGAGCAGCACAATAGAAAGCAAAAAATGCTTCTATGGTCTGGGTCAGTAACAAGCAAGGTACCTGAAGATGCCGAGGTGTTTGTAGAGACACTTTAAAGAAGTCAGAGGGTATTTTGTTTTGTTGACTGAATGACTAGAGGTAGTCTGCTCTCACTATCTATCCAAAATCCAAGAAGTCAGTAAAGTGTTCTATATTTTGGGTCTTGGCAACTTTAACTTGAGTCCTGCTGTCTTCAGTGAGTGAACATGGGCAGTAGCATGTATATTCTGTTCAAATTCCATCTTCAGTAATTATGACTCAAAATCCTTTATGGCTTTATTAGGCTACATCATTACTATGAGAAACAAAGGATGGTCTAGTGTTTAGTAGGACACTAGCTAGGAATTCAGAAGCCTTGCTCTGCAAGAGATCTTACATGACAGTCTTGGGGATAGAGCTTCACAAGCAAAAATCTTCAGAAATGTAACTCCCACTGAAATAAATAAGTGGTGTTTTGTTCATTGTACAAATATGCATACCTCAGGAAGTAAATTGCTACCATTCTGATTTAGGAGATTTACACCTACACTGTATTAACTTTGACTTTATGCAAAAACACTGAAATCAGTGGAAGTTAAGTACTTCTGAGGTTCTGGGGCTTAGTATATCTGTACCTTATATCTTTTCCCTGTAAAATAAGGATGATAGAATTGTTCTACCTCCTACTGGTTTTGTGATACGCGTTATATGATTAGTACATTAAACACTGAAGTGCTCAGGTTTCATATGTACCTATACATTCTTCTCACCTAACAGTTGTACTGTTGTTCCTTCCTCTCATCTCAAAAGTGGCTTTAAGTAAATGAGTCCTTAGAAGTGTTTATATCACTTTGTCAAAATTTATACATATTGAATTTAAAGGCATAAACATCCATGATTTTCAAAGGAGCCTAATGGAATGTGGTACCCAAATCCAGTGGAAGTTGGATGCTTCATTTCCTCTAGCTCCTTTACAAATTCCAGACTATATAAATACATTCAAAATAATATTTATTTCATGACATGGCTGTATTTTTATGCCCTCAGAAATATAACTGTCCCTTCATAACCACTCGCACAGTCTCTCTTCCTCCCCTTCCCCCCCACCCCCATGAGGGAAATATTTTGTTCTTTTGGCTGAATATCAACAGATTCACGTTGTTAAAAAATATCTAACGGACTTTAAATATATATATTGTATTGATGCAATATTTAAGGGCTTTAGAAATACTTTGATGTTCCATAATATACTTAGGGCCCCAGATCATGAAAAAATAACCAGTCAGTCTCATTTTGTCTATGAATTTTTTACACACTGCTTAAGGGAAGAGGATTTTTTTAAAGTGTGATTTATTAAAAGAAAAAAAAAGATCAACTTTGCATGGATGAACATGGTACTAGAACATGGAGTACAAGGGACCAATCTGAAGTGGATTAACAAGGGAATGTACAGACGCTTGCTATAGGCAACTTTCATAGGCAAGAATATTATGAAAACATCACTTAAGGAACATACTTGGATTAAATGACAGTATCTTCAGCTATTCTTTTTTAAATGGACACACAATTCAGTGAACACCTTTTGGAGTCCTTCACTGCAAGAGGTTTTTGAGTCAAATTATAAGTAGGTCTGGATAGACTGTATAAAAAATGGATGGCTTTGTGACAAATTATTAATTTATACAGTTACTAAGTGTCTGTTTGGAGGTAGTTCATTGTCATCTGTATGGCAAATAGATAAAAGCAAACATCTTGGTCACTAGCAAGTGGTCAACTATACATTTCTGAATAGATTGTTTTGAGAACACTATAAAACTTTTTTTTCCTTATTTCCAGAACTGTCCATCTATCTGTCCTTCTCCCTGCTGGCATGATAGTCATAAAGTATCTATTACTTGGCCCTTCTGAAAGCAGGACACTGAACTTTATTGTCATCAGTACAGAAACAGCATCTCTAGCACATCAGGGAGAAGATCAGTTAACAAAAGCATGTACATGTATTACATTTCTGAAGGGAAAATCACTGTTTTCCAAATAGAAACCATGAGTGTCTTCACTGAGTTTCTCCTGCAGGAAAAATGCCTCCAGTGGCAGAAAGATCTTCCTTCTTCAGTAAGGAAGGAACAAGTGTACAATTCCCTGCCACTTGACTCTTCCCAGAGACAAGGAGGAGTTGAAAGATGGGGAAATGCTCCTTAAATTTCCACCAGTAGAAGTGAACACTTGCTTGTGGCTGGAAAAGAACATTCCAGGAAAGGTAATTAAGGTCTCTGCCACAGTTTTACTACAGAAGATGTTGGGAAAATATTTATTCCATACTTTTTCAGGTAATAAAATTCTAATTAGATTGTGATGTGAAAAGAAAAGGCACTAAATTTAACTTAAGAAGAGTAAAATCGCCAGAAGCAGATACAACACACTGAAGAGGTCTGAGAGAGTTTAATAATGATTTATCTGAATAGGTTTAAAAAATGGCACAATGCCTCATTAAAAAGGTGGTGTATACAATGACTGGAGGAAAGAAAATACTATGTCTAGATTATGCAAGGAACTGATCTTGGCAAGACACCTTTGGGTACAGGCATGTGATTGAAATTATGATTTGAAATAAAATCTTATAAAATACCTTGATAATGACAACATGATAGGGACTCACCTGCACAGTTTCTACAGAGGAAAGTCATCTCTGTCTAACAACCTATTAGAATTGTTTGAAGATTTCAATAAAACAATGAATAAGGACAAAGTGATTGTTATTATTTATTTAGACGTCCTAAAATATGACTATACTTGGGTCTGGTTGTAAGAACAATTTTAGGCATGGAGATAGTTCAGTATGAAGAGAGAGTGAAAATATTAGAATGGTTTGTTAGAGAGGAGATAATTTTGTAGCGCATGTTTAGAAATTTAGAAAAAAAATAGCAAGTGAGGTAGAAAAGATTTTCTATTTATCACTTCCCAGAACACATGAATATTTGATGAAATTAAAAGGCAGTAATTTAAAACTGATTGTAGGAAATACTTTTTGACATGACATACAATTAGGTTAGGAAGCTCATTGCCATTAGTTATCATTAAGACCACATATAGTTAGGAATAACATCACAGTAACAAAAGTAAAGCTCCAAAACAACAACAACAACAAATTTGAAAGCGACATAAATTATTCTTGCTCTGGGACAAGCCAACTACCTGACTGAGGTTAGGAAGAAGCTTTCCCTATGAACAGATTATTCAACAACCTCTGGCTGCCTGGTTTCCTGCACTTTGCTCTGAAGTATTTGGCACTGATCATGATTGGAGGTGTGCTATTAAACTAGATGGACTATGAGTCTATTTCTGTGTACTCGAGACAGAGGAATAGATGTAGTCCAAGTCTTAAAAGCAGCTACTGATTTTAGGTGCCTAACTTCAGAACACTTAATGCTATTTATATGACCTTTTATGTAGATTCCTCTGTTGCTCTATGGACACTTAGGAACCAGACTGAGAAACACTAAGTCAGGGATAGGCAACTCCCAGCACACATGCCAATTAGCAGCACATGGAGACATTTTCCTTGGCACACCAGGTGTGCCAAGGAAAGTATTTTTTTTTAATTATTGAAGTTGCTGCTCTGAGCTCTCTGGAACAGTGACAGCTCCCAATGCTGTGGCAAGCACAAGTGGCGGGGTGAGGAGAACCCAGCAGGGATGCAGGGATGCTGCCTGTCTTCTGCTGACCCTTCTCCCATGTCTGTGGTTCAGCTGACCTTGCCCCATTGGGGAACCTGCAAAATGCAAGAGGCCGCCACACACCCCACTCCCACCAATTTTGCAGGTTCCCCCACACATCCCTCACCCCACTGCTCGATGCTCACTTCTGATCAACAGGGAGGCAAAAAACATTATTTTAAATATGATGTTGTTTTTGCCTCCTGGACAGACAGCAACACAGTGAGGCTGCCAGGGCCCCTGGGTCAATTGGCAGTGAAAAGCAAATATGGCACCATATTTAAAATGATTTTTGCCTCCCTGTGGATTAGGAGTAAGCAGTGAGCAGTGGAGCCCCTCCACCAATCAATGGTTGAGGGGTGCACAAGGAAACTTTCAAGATTAAAGGTGTCACTGCACAGCCCATTCCTTCCCTCCATTAATTTGGTAGGTCCCTAATCAGAGATGATGCTTGGGGGGCTTTAGCGACCCCTCCCAGTGCTGCCCCCCCCCACCGTCCCCCTCTCCCCAGGGTCCTCCCTGCATGGCTGAGTCCACTCCACTCCCACTCACAGCATAGTCCCACCAGGAAGAGGCTTGTGCCACCCCTGTCCCTAACCATGTGCAACTCTTGGGAGGGGGGGCATTTCCCCCTCCCCCCCCAGTTTCTACCAAGGCTGCTGGTAGGGGTCCAAGCAGCTTGCATTGTGCTGCTGGCCAGGGCTGGGGCTGGGTTTGGGGTTGGGCCTGAGACCAGACACCACACCTCATAGCAAGCTTCCCCTGGCACCACCTCTGTACCCAACCATCTTTCTGCATTGTTGGATGGTGGGGAAGGGACACCAGCAGCTGCTGCTGCTGCTGCTGCCACTGCTGCCGCTGCCTTGTGGGCCCAGTGCCCATGCCACTCACTCACACATCTACATTGCGGAAAAGGGGGGGGGGGGGGACAGATGCTCCTCATAGTTTCTTCCTTCTCTTTCACTTTAAAAAAGAATACTACACAACAAAGGCAGTATATGAAATTTTATTTATTGTCACCAAGTTTAGAATTTTTAGAAAACCTGGCATTTATTTACTGCTTAGAAAACAAAAATAAAATTTATGATTATTAACAACATTTTTATGCAGTGCATCCTGCCATGTACCCCCTGACCTGGTTTTGTTTTTCTGCCACTCCAGCACTTTACAAGGTAGATATTACAGTTTTTTCAGCACTCCGGGCAAAAATGTTCCCTACTCCAGCACTAAGTAATTTGACCACTTACTTCAAATGTAAATTCCTGCCTATGTGAATCTATCATTGTTTATATGTTTTGCAGATAAACAAAGAATTTCTGTCTGTTGAGGCATCAGTATAAATCCATGCATATTTGCACCAAATTTTATTAAAATGGAACAAACAAACAAAAACCCCTATGTGCTTATCTCCTATGAGCACAATGTCAAAAATCTAATTTTCTCCTTATTCTAGACCTCAAGGAGTGACATTCCCTGGTTAGGCTCAGAATAGCATTACAAAATGTGTGACCAAAGCAACAAATCTTCTCACTTAGTATCTACTGGAGAACATTAGGACTGGATGCCAGTAAATGTTCCTCTTGGCACAGTCACTTTCAAGACCTGATGAACTAGGGAAGGAATTAATTTTGTAGCCAGCAGGACTTCAGTCTTAGCAGCCTGTGATTACACACCAGCCTTTTGTTTCCCTAGCTTTCATGGCAATGTATGCATATGCATAAATTTCTTTATGTAATGTTACTTTCATGAAACATCCTATCCATTTTTCCCTGATGTGAAAGTCTCAAACAGAAAAAGGTGATTTCTGAAGAAAATTTAGTTGGACTCTTCTTTATTTATTTATTTTTTCAAATGCTGATGGATAGATATATTTACCAGAACTATCTGGCTGGTTTAAAAGTGAATTGCTTTATCAACTACCATCAAGCTATATACACGTTTGAACTTTTTTGAAATTAAAGGTGTTCTTGTTTTCTCTTTACTGTTACCTTTCTTCAGTGACCTTTTCTTTTATTACTGTTATTATCATTAATCCTTTTGTCTCTCAGGTGATTTCTAGACTCTTTAATTCTTCTTAAACAGTGCAAACACTGCAGTTTCCATTCAGGACCATGTATGTCTGAGTAATATTTTGATGGTATTTCTCAACAGAAAAGGTCTTGATTTTTGGCTGAGGATCCAATTCAACTCTTCTGAAGGGAAAGATCTACATAGCTGCACTAATAATAGTCCCTACACAGACTGAGCACTCTTGCAAAGAGATGAGTCATCCCACTCCTTTTCCAATCTGATAATGAAAGGAGGTGTCTCTAATTCTAGCCATGACTTAAATTGTCCTGGCTGTAGTAAAATTGAGTTCTTGAAAGAGGTGCACACAAAAGGATTTTGCACACTGGTAAATGCAGTTAAAAACTGTGAAAACACAATTTTCTCCTGCCTCCTGCACAGCAACCAGAGGAAAAGACTGTGACCAGGGACATGGAGTCAAATAGCAGGTGGAGACCCCTGGGATGTTAAAGGCTTCTCAGGCTCTGCAGCCACATTTCTCTTCTCCTTCCTCTACAGTAGCCCCAAATACAAAACCAAAGCTTTACAACAGATGATCTGGAATAGGGAGAATGACATCTGAATGGCTAGTTCCTGAAAATAGGTTCTCCTCCTAACCTTGAGGAAAGCTCACTAGAGAGAGAGCACTGACTTCAAACATTCATGCAAAAGGCAGATCAGAGCTCAGCCCCAATGCCCAGGGCCTGCATTGCAATTTCACATACAGAAATGGGAGAACTGAAACTGAATGAGGGAGAAATACCATTATCTCTCCTTCCCAATTGTTAGGGGAAAGGACAGAGATCATGCTCATCAAAAATAATTCAAATAAACTTAGTCTATTTGCCATTCAGAAATGGACAAATGGCTGCTTGGGCATGGGCAGTGAAGTGCCTCGCACTTGAAACTGCTTTCATTGAAGCAGATCTTTATTACATTTGTGACAAAATTACAGAGTTTAGGGGTGCAGACAGAGAACACCAGTTCTTCACCAACAACAGCCACAGTTAAAACCCACTAGTTGCCATACATTCTATATCTTAAAAAAAAAAAAAAAGAAAACCCAGAAAATGCATCCAGTCCTGTGCAATCATTTAATGGCTTCTTCATGCAGAGAAATAATGCTAAGAAATAAAAATAATCTCAGCCTCCTGCTGATTAACTCAGAGTCAGGGATCGATATAATGTAAATAAGTGGTCATTCCGTAGAATTATTTTCTATGTTTACACTCTGAGTTTAGCCACATTCAAGAAACCTGCAGACAGTCCTTAGTACAAATATTAAAGGGTTAAGTTTCATATACCCACAAACATGAACTTTTTTCCTCCACCCTCCAATGGAGGACACAAGTATTGTTATTCATTTTATAGCTTATTAATAGCTCAAAATTACTCAGTGTCCACAGGGCTGGGTGAAATTTTGCCAGGTGTTTTGGTTTGATGCTGTTTTGTCTTATTTTGAGCTTGAAACAGTGAAATCAAAACAAAACAAAAGGCTCCAAAACAGCCTCAAAATGAAACAAGAGGAGTCAAAACATTTTGAAAGTTTCAAAACATTTCAAGTTGTGAAGCTGAAGCTAGGCTTGCCTGCAGGGAACCAGAAAGTAACGAGACAGAGGGGGAAGAAGGGAGAAGGACTGCACTCATATTGACTGTGTAGCTGGCCAGCAACTGTGATCCTTCCCTGAGGTCCCAGTACTCTGGGGGAGGGATGGAAAACCAGCATACAAAGCAGCATTGTTTGAACTGAGCTGCTTTCTGCCTTGGTGTTAATTAGTGAGCTGTATCTTCCAGCAGCTCAGCAGTGTCAGACAAAGGCTATCATTTCCTACTTGCTAGCCTGCTCCTAGCAAGTGGGATTCAATACTTTTTGCTTTCTATATACCCTTTTATTTTATTATTATATTCATTCATTCCTTTCAATTTATTCTACCCCCAAAATCTTCTTTTTGTTTGTGTTAGTCTATTTTGATTCTTTTCCTGCAGAAAAGCATCACCCCATGCAGGGAAGCACAGCATATATTGCATATTATAATATAGAATTTATTCAGGAACACATACTACATACATTTATATATTTTATTTATTACATAATGCATAAATATACATACATACATATACAATTATCTATGTATATCACATAAATCAGATTACATTACAGAAGAATGTCCATCCTACCAGTGAACGGACGTGGAAGACGGCATGAGAACTGCATCAGAGAGACCAACTGGTGGCTTCGGCAGTGGTGTCTCGAGGCAGGCTTTGGCTTCCTGGACAACGACCCGCACATTATGACGAGGGACATGCTCACTTGGGATGGGCTTCACCTGTCCCCCAAAGGTAAGCGTGTGTTTTCTTCTAGGTTGGTGGATCTCCTCCGGTGGGCTTTAAACTAGGCTCGTCAGGGGGAGGGGAAGATGAGGGCGGGGGAAGCTGTGGACCACCAAACCATGTGGCACCCACAAGGCCAGTCCAGCCTGAAGAAGGAGAACATTGGGAACCTTCAAGCCATGGGGCGTCCAGCACTACAGCACAGGTAAGCAATGAGAAGGTAAGAAATAAGGGGCCCCTTGGGATTCGGAGTGGGGGGGCAGCAAAGGCACCAGTCACAGGGCTCAAGTGCCTATATACTAATGCTAGGAGCATGGGGAACAAGCAGGATGAACTAGCACTCTTGCTTGCACAAAACATCTATGACTTAGTAGGGCTAACGGAAACCTGGTGGGATTCATCCCACGACTGGGCGGTACAAATTGAGGGTTACAGATTGTACAGAAAGGACAGGGTGGGGGAAAAAGGGGGAGGGGTTGCGCTCTTTGTCAATGAGCAATATACATCAACCCTCATCAAGAATGAATCAAAGGATGAGGAAGTAGAAGGATTGTGGGTTTGGCTACATGGGGGGCAAGGAGAAAGGGATTTGGTGGTAGGGGT
>NW_005842169.1:1819637-1820325 GCF_000455745.1 Alligator sinensis | reverse complement strand
AGGGCAGGGAACAGCTGCAAGCAGACCTTGACAGGTTGGACAAGTGGGCAGAAAACAATAGAATGCAGTTCAACAAGGAGAAATGCAAAGTGCTGCACCTAGGGAGGAAAAATGTCCAGCACACCTACAGCCTAGGGAATGACCTGCTGGGTGGCACGGAAGTGGAAAGGGATCTTGGAGTCCTAGTGGACTCCAAGATGAACATGAGTCGGCAGTGTGACAAAGCCATCAGAAAAGCCAATGGCACTTTATCATGCATCAGCAGATGCATGATGAATAGATCCAAGGAGGTGATACTTCCCCTCTATCGGGCACTGGTCAGACCGCAGTTGGAATACTGCGTGCAATTCTGGGCACCGCACTTCAAGAGGGATGCGGATAACCTGGAGAGGGTCCAGAGAAGGGCCACTCGTATGGTTAAGGGCCTTCAGACCAAGCCCTACGAGGAGAGACTAGAGAAACTGGATCTATTCAGCCTCCACAAGAGAAGTTTGAGAGGCGACCTTGTGGCTGCCTATAAGTTCATCACGGGGGCACAGAAGGGAATTGGTGAGTATTTATTCACCAAGGTGCCCCCGGGGGTTACAAGAAATAATGGCCACAAGCTAGCAGAGAGCAGATTTAGTTTGGACATTAGGAAGAACTTCTTCAAAGTTAGAGTGGCCAGGGACTGGAAAGGGCTACCAAG
>NW_005842169.1:1815223-1819521 GCF_000455745.1 Alligator sinensis | reverse complement strand
GGGGGTCGGACTTGATGATCTATTGAGGTCCCTTCCGACCCTAACATCTATGAATCTATGAAAATCTATGAAAGAACACACACATTTTCCAGCACACCAAGGCAAGGTCATTATGAAACACACCATAAAGAATGCTGGAAAGGCAGCTGACAAGCCTTCAGCAAGGGGCAAATAAGGGGATAGAGGAAGAGCTGTAAACTCCCTTCCCCGCTCCACTTGCAAAATGAGGCACAGCCTCTTTCCTACAACAAGCAGTCATGAGGCTTCCAGTTCTACAGGCAGCAAGGAGAGGGGTGCAGTGCCACTGCCTGTGCCTGACTCTGCATTGTCTCCAAGAGCATCAGCCATTACCACCCCCCACCACCACCACCATGAGAATAAGAAGCATGACAGTCTCCTCCACTCCCATTTCACTTCCCATGCTGAGCCTTCCAGTGCCAGAGGAAGAGCTGGAGCTGGATCTCAGTGTCCTAGCAAGGGAAATTCTGGGGAAGAAAGGGGAATCAGCTGAGTTTGTGCTCCACACCCCTCAAGTTTCCCCTAGAGCCAGGTCTCCTTCCCCAGAAGGCACTTCAGAGGAGGCTGAGGTAGAGGTTGTGGAAGAAAGTGGCTCAGCTGAGTCCTGTTGCTGTGCCTGTGCCTGCTGAGGAGGGGGAAATTGCAACATCCACACATGCACCTTCACCCAAGAAATGATTGGGTAGTGTGGTCTGGGATCATTATGAGCTGGCAGATGATCGCATATACACTATCTGCCTGGACTGCTGAGCAAAAACCAGATGGGGCAAGGGAACAAAACACATGAGCACCACGGGAATGCTGATGCATCTCTGCAGGCACCACCCATTGCCCTTGCTCCTCCTCAGCCTGGCACCAGTGGGAGTGTGCCCAAAAAGAAGCCCCCCTCTTACTCCAAAGCCCCCATCCCCCTGAAGCTGAATCAGGCCACCCTAGAACAGGGGAGGAAAGGAAGACAGAAAAGTGGGGGTGTATTGCAAAGGCAAGTGAGGTCACCCAGAGAATTGGGGTGACGCTTGTTGTGGATGGCCAGCCCTTCTCCTTTGTTGAGTGGCCAGGGTTCAGGCAGCTCATGGTGCTGATGGCCCTATCATACCAAGTGCTTGCATGCACCATTTTCATTTCTGTATGAGGCATGCAGGGAGTATACGAGGGAGGAGGAGTGCAAGGCAGGTCTGCAGGTGGCTTTACACTTCACATCGGGCATCTGGAGCAGCCAGGGTGGAGCTCATGCATACCTCTCCCTCACAGGGCACTGGTGTGACCAGTCAGGCCATTGGTGGGCTTTCCTTCAAGCCAAGATAAGGTATGAGTCCCACATGGCAACCAAAATCATGGAGGCCATGAAACACTTGGTGCAGGGGTGGTTCATTGGGCAGCGTGAGCTAACCCACAGGTTCATGGTCACTGACAATGGAGCAAATATGGTCAAGGTGGTCCATGATGCCAACTTTGTTTGCATCTGCTGTATGGCACACAAGTTCCACCTCATTGTCAGACACACTTTGGAGGGCAGGGATTCTGGTGATGGTGCCAGCACCACCAGCAAGCTCATTTTGAAATTCAGAAATGTGGCAGGCTACTTCTACCGGAGCATCAAGAGGGGCAAGATGCTGTTGGACAAAAAAGCAGAGCTGAATATCCTGCAGCACAAATTCATGAGGATGTGGAGAACTCAATGGAACTCCACATACCTGATGCTTGAGAGGTTAGTGGATTGGCAGAAGGCCTTCCATGAGATGGCCTTGCTCGGGGAGATTGGGATCAGTGGCCCCCTTAACAGAGCTGAGTGGGACGCCATCTCCCAGATCTTGCTGGTCCTCAAGCCCTTCCTTGAGGCCACCAAGAATCTTTGCACTGGTGATGCTCTCCTTAGTCAAGTGATCCCTGTAGTGAGGAACTTCAGAGCCAAATGGAGAAGTTCCATGGGATCAGTGTTCCTGGCTGGGGCAAGCTGCTATCACCAGACATGCAGACACTGGTGAGGCAGCTGAAGGAAGTCATTAGGAAATGGCTTGATCCCTTGTGGTCCAGTATGGTCCATGTGCTAGCTGCTATGTGTGACCCAAGGGTGAAGGGGAGTGTATGCAGCAGCCAAACCCTCGATCACTGAATGGAGGTGCTGGTGAACAGAGTCAGGGAGACAGAAGGATGGAGGTGGGAGGATGTGGAACAGAGGGAGCCACTGTCCCATGCCAGCACACCATCCACCATCTAGTCTCCTCCCCTACCATAGGCACTGCCAATGTGGTCTAAGGGCATGGCTTCCATGGTGGGGTCCAGAGGCACCAGACCCCACCATCAGGCAGTTAGTGGTCAGTTGTTGGTGGCTGCCTATCTCACCGAGGACAAGGAGTGCCTGCTTTGAGACCACTTGGTCTACTGGGTGATCTTCAGTCAGATGTGTTCGGATCTGGCTACAGTTGCCCAGGAACACCTGTCCTGTCCACCGACCAGTGTTCCTGAGTGAGAGGGCATTCAGCATTGCTGGGGATGTAGTTACACCCCACTATACCTCCTTGAATCCTGGTTTGGTGGAGGAGCTGGTGTTCCTCAAGGTGAGCCTCCTGCTGCTGGGGTTCCCTAAGCTCTATGTGCAGACAGAGTGAACTCCACCCTCCTCACATCGTCTGTACCTACTTCTTTTTTTCATTAAAAAAAAAAAACAAAACATTTTATGCCCTGCTCCCAGAGCTGGAGGGGTCATTCATTGCATCACCAGCCAGAAGGGGAAGAACATGTCCCTGCTGAGCTTCCTTGCCAGAGGATGAACTTGGAGGTATGGACAGGGGCTGGGGGGAAGGAGGAGACCCCAGGTCCTGTGCATGACCACTAAAACTGCACCCTGCCAGGGTCAGGAGGCCTAGTGGAACTGCTGGTGGTATGGAAGCCCCAGGAAATGCCAGGATCAAGGATCTCCCTGGTGAAAGGCAGATAAGAGGTACCATAATCTCCAGCCACCACACACATGCAGAGTCCTGGCTGGGGAAAGCCCAGACTTGTTACATCTTTGACAAGCCGTGGAGTTGTGAGGCTCCAAGTGAGCTCAGCTTAGCTGCCTGGGATGCCAGCCTTTGTGTTGAAAAACCCTTAGTCAGGCTGAGGAAGCACCTGCAGTTGGTGTGTGTGTGTGTGTGTGTGCGCACACATGCACATGTGCGTGCGCACTGTTCCTGGATGGAAGAAACAGTAAATAAGATAGAGGGTGTGTTACGTCTCAGCTCTGTATTCTTGGGCAACCCTGGCACAGGATGCAGTCTGTCTGACTCACAAAGGACTCACCCCCCCCCCTCCCCTCCTCTACCTAAATGAAACTGATTAAGATGCAGTGAGAGACGCACCTAAGACCCTCACCAGATAAGGGTGATAAGAGTGAAACAACTGCCCTAGGTCTCATTTACATCCGAGATGGAACAGTGAATCAACTGCCCTAGGTCTCATTTACATGAGAGATGGAAAACAGAAAGCCTGAAGCAGAGACTGCAGTGAATTCTGGGACCAGAGAAGCAGGAGAGCGCTGCATGATGGGGAATCTGTGCTTCCAATGTTAATCAGCCCATGTTCACACACACCCAGCTCAGCATTTATCAGACCGGTTCTAATCTGGATTTGATAAGACTTCCCCCCACCCCAGACACACACACACAGCTCTAAGTTTAATAGGCATCTCGGGCCGTACATTCCCCGGTCCCACTATGGGAGGCCTATTTAAACTTGATTGACTAAAACTCGGTTGCCGGGTTAGGGAATGCTGAGGCAAGAGACCGAGTCACAGGGGGTATGGGCAACATTTGAACAATGGTTAAGGGTTCATCACAGCATCCAGCCTGCTGGAGCCCTAATCCCAGGTGTTGTCATATCTTTCCCGAGACGACTGGTGGAAGTCCTCTCCACAAAAGGTTATGAGCACCCCAATAATTGCTTTAAGTCTGTTAAAAGACTATAGTAAGATCTGGAAAAGTCATGCTAAGCTGAGGCTTGTGCACAACAAGTAAAAATCCAAAATCCTGATGCTGCAAGCTATCTATTGTTCCTGAAGAAACCATGAGATATCCCATCAGTATATCTGCCACCCATAGGAATTTCAAGCTGGCTCCCAAGTATTTGGGTTACTCCCTAATCTTAAGTGTTTCCTGATTATCAATCAGTTTCCTGAGATGGTCCAAACCAGATAACCCCTTGTCAATAGAAAAGACAATGATTTACACTACTGAGGGTGCTACGGAGCAGCTGAACTGAGGGTATAAAAATCTGTAAGTGTGTGTGCTGCTAGAGGGAGA
>NW_005842169.1:1812196-1813846 GCF_000455745.1 Alligator sinensis | reverse complement strand
TCGTTTGAGGCAGGAGAAACCCTGCAGGTTAGAGAGATGGGTAATGAAGAAGGGAAAATGTCCCTGGGAAAAAGGGTGCTTCAAGGGTGAGAATCCCCTGACTGAGGCAGGTTTGAGTTTTGAACAGTATTGCACCGCTCTTAAGCCACGTAGTAGTGCAAAAGATGCAGCTGCTGCCTGGGCATTGTTTTATGCATGTTTGGAAATGATTGAGATGTTAAAGGAGAAGCAGGAATTGGAGCTTGAAAAAGAACAGTTACAACAGCGTTTGAAAGATTGTGAGATAAACGGGTGTGATTTTGTAGCAGAAAAGCTTAAACTGGCAACGTTACTTAGAGATATGCAGGAAGACAGAGACAATGCAAGCAAGACTTTAGAGCTGTATAAGAAAGAATTGGCACACACAAAAATGTTGTTAGAAGAAGCGAGAGCAGCATCCCGTTTCCTAGTAGAGGAAAATAAGGCAGCAAAGACAGCAGCAAGCCATCAGAAGTGTGAGGCAGAGATCAGTAAATTGCATGCCCAACTTAATGTCCCTAAGGGAGTGGTAGCAGCTGAAAGGTTGAGAGAGGATTGTGATTTTGAGTCCCCTGGGAAAATAGAGGTACTCCCTGATGCAGTCCCCAAAAGCCCATTCAACCCCAATTGGCCCTATGTGCATAATGTTGCCCCTGTTTCCACAAAGGAGGTTAAACGCCTAGTTGCAGGAGCTGACCTTCCCACAACAGAGATAGTCACTGACATAGTCAGATGGTCTCCCAGTCAAGCCAAGGCTATTGCTGAGAGACTGGGGCCACTGAACCGAGACACTGCTATTGCATGGCTGGCTCGTGTTTGGCAAATGTACCCCTCTGCTGATGGCACAGACTTAACTCAAGTAGCTCAGTTATGTGCCTCTCCTTGTGATGCAGATGCTTTAGACATGGGCATAAGTTCTTGGGAACGAACTGCTCCTGGACCCCGGGAATGGATGATAAGTGCTCTTAGAATATTACTGCCTGCTTCTTCCCTTAAGAAATTGTATGTACTGGAAGAGCAGAAACCAGGAGAAGCCCCAGAATCTTACCTGATCCGAAAGAAAATGCTGGCAGCTCTCTCTGATTCACTGCCCCAGACAGAAGAGAATGGAGTTATCACTTTCCATTATCAGGGACTTGAACTGATACAGAGCACCTATGCAGGGTTAAATTCCCAGACGAAAATGACCATAGGGGTTGTGGATTTAGCACACATGAGCTGGAATGAACTAGTGGCAAAAATCAAACAGGCAGGAGATTTGCTGCGAGAGACTGGTGTTTTAAAGAGACAAGCAGGCAAAAAGATTACATCAGAGCCTGTGCAGGCTATCACCTTTGCAAATAATGGTCCTCACTCTGCCAGTCACCCTCCCAATTCTAATCCCCCTTTGCCTCACAACCCTGGGCAACGACAGCCCAAAGAGACCCTTAGGAGAATGATTTGGAAAGAGCTAGTGAATTTAGGGGAAGATATGGGAAAATATGATCACCAGCCCATTAGTGTCCTGATTAATGCTTTGTCTCAAGCCATGCGGAGAGCAGAGTTAATGCAGGGAGCACCTCCTCAGCCCACTGCCCCAGTCCAGAGTGCATCCCATGTGCCTGCTCCCTGTCAGCGCCAGACCCCTGCCTC
>NW_005842169.1:1802240-1809055 GCF_000455745.1 Alligator sinensis | reverse complement strand
TCTGGAGTCTGATGTCCAGACTCTATTCTGAACCTGCGATGCCTCTGAAACTCTGGAACTGTTTGCCATTTGGAGCCCAGGAAATAAAATGCCTGTGCCACATGCATGGATTCTATGGAAATAGAAGCAACCCCCTGGCCCTACAGCATCGCTACCAGTTTTTTGCTGCTAACCTTGCCTCAGGCTGCCCCTGGCAAAGTTTTGCCAATTGCACACAGAGTGCCACGGGGAAGCCACTCCAGTTTTGTTATGGAACGAAGGCTATCCCTGGCTCCAGTCCATTCTTCTGTAAGCCACTGTGGACTCAAGAGGAATCTGTACCGCCACAGACAACCAAGAATGGTATCTCAAGGGATAGGCACAGCAAAGGGTGTATGGTAGCCCTAGTTTCCTCTGCTGTGTGGGGAGTGACCATGCCTCTTCGTGTCATTATGGCAATTGGGACTCAGACACAAGGCCAGAGAAGTGCTCAACTTGTTATGGTCACCCTCTTGTAGATTAATGTTCCACTTTTCCCCTGCAATGTTGATCACAGCTTCTCCCAGTATATACGGGGGGAGTGTGGGAGTTTGTTTTTCTCTTTTCTGTCCCCTCACAGGTCTCCAAACACGAATGATGACATTCCATAGCTGCACCAAAGCATTGCTGTGCATAGGTCTCTGGAGTCTGATGTCCAGACTCTATTCTGAACCTGCGATGCCTCTGAAACTCTGAAACTGTTTGCCATTTGGAGCCCAGGAAATAAAATGCCTGTGCCACATGCATGGATTCTATGAAAGTGGAAGCAACCCCCTGGCCCTACAGCGTTGCTACCAGTTCTGTAAGCCATCATGGACTCAAGTGGAACCTGTATCATAAGTTATTAAATTGCACTGGTAGGAGCAGGAGTCTCCTTAATTGATGCTGCAAATATAGAAGTTCTTGCTAATAAACTGTCATATGCCACTGAAAATATGGGGAAAATGGGAACTCCATTAACTGCATCTTTAAAGATGTTAAGCGAAGAACAGCAGTTAATAAGTAAGGTATTTCCTGGGTGGGAAAAACTCATAGAAGGGGATGAAAAGTTAATGATGTCTGGTGTACAGTCCTTCCAAAATAATGTATCATTGGCTTTAGCGTGTGAGCAAGCTCAGGCTCTCACCCAAAATGTTATCATGGGAATGATTCGGCAAGCCATGATGGGACAAATTCCCATGGAAGCAATCAACCTAATTCGGCCCCATGTAACGGAGGCAGAATTAGCCCTCCAGCCCTGGTGGAGATTAGTTAATGCTTCATATAATCACCACCAGCAAAGCTTGCAGTTATTCCTTATAACTGTGGCAGGCAAGGAAATTAGAACAATCCACCCAGTAGTCCCACTGGGATTACAAATTGATGATAGCTCAGTAATGTACTCCAGGGATCATAACACTTGGGCCTGGCAGAAAGATAGTGCATGGAAAACAGTAAATGTAAAAGGGTGCAGAAGAAAAGAAGGTTTAGGTTACATCTGTGAAGACCAAGCATTGGAGGAGCATGATGAATGTTTTTTTTTCCACAACCTGGAAACAAGTCTCACTGTTCCTTCGATGTTATCCAAGAAAGGGAATCTGCTATTGTTTATGTGGGTAAAGCATGTGTGTGCATGAGAACAAGATGGGATATTATATTAATTAATGGATATTGGATTCAACCTATGGTGCCTTATATTAATCGCTGTTTCTGTAATGTAACCACTATTGTTACTTGTGATCTTAAGTTTACTGTACCTATATGGACCATACAACATTTGAATGCCTACCCTGAGCTCTACAAAGAGGTGTCCCCCATTTTACTAGGAATGGGTCTCATCACCATTAAGGAACTATTAACTCATCCCTCCTTACAAGCTGAACTGCAAAGACTCAAATCTTTGGGAGAGAATGGCAAACTCTAGATTCAACACCACAATCAGGAAATCTCTAAGCTAGCAGCTACAGTTAAAAACGCAGGCCATCACTCCTGGTGGGAGGTTTTGTTCAGGTGGAGCCCCAATGCAACATGTCTTTTAAATGTCATGCTTCACCCCATTGTAGTAATCATTAGTTTTCAAATTATACTAGTAATTAGTCTGATGCTACTAGTTTGCTGGATCCAGAGACTGATGCGACGATTGCAATGGATAGAAGGCCAGAACCAGTACCATGGAGCAAGAATGTGATGGGGATACTAGCTCAACGCAAGCACCCCATCAACGGGGGGAATTGTTACGTCTCAGCTCTGTATTCTTGGGGAACCCTGGTACAGGATGCAGTCTGTCTGACTCACAAAGGACTCACCCCCCTCCCCTCCTCTACCTAAATGAAACTGATTAAGATGCAGTGAGAGACGCACCTAAGACCCTCACCAGATAAGGGTGACAAGAGTGAATCAACTGCCCTAGGTCTCATTTACATGAGAGATGGAAAACAGAAAGCCTGAAGCAGAGACTGCAGTGAATTCTGGGACCAGAGAAGCAGGAGAGCGCTGCATGATGGGGAATCTGTGCTTCCAATGTTAATCAACCCATGTTCAGGTGGCCTGGAATGCAGTGCTGGCAAGAAAGCCAGTCAGTGAAAATGGAAATGGAAGTGTCCGGGGGTGAGGGACAGGCTGGGGTGGGGAGGGAAGGGGGATATAGCAGTGCAGGTAAAAGTGAAGAGGTACCTGGGGAGTCACATGTCCAGCAGGTTGTAGTGCGTCAGAATTCCAATGTCTATATTGAGTCCATGAGTTTCTGTACCTACTACCTAAGAGGTTGATAAAGTGCAGTTCATAGGCTCGTCTGTGTAAAGTGGTTTGTAAATTCCCTTTGAGGCTCAGGCCTGAGAGATTGGAGACAGGTAGTTGGGTATTCTTGTCTTTGATAAGTTTGTGGTGTGCACTCATTCTGGTGTGCAGTTGTTGCTTGGTGTCTCCTGTGTAATTTCCATCTCCTGATGGAGATATGTATTGTAAAGATATTTCCATACTGGTGATATTGTTGGCAGGTTTTGCATGTCTTGTCATGGCATGGCCTGGATCCATTTGGTGTGTTTTGGGCTGTAGGAAGTTGGCTTCTGGTGATGAGGCTAGTGAGGTTCAGTGCTTGTTTGATGTACAAACCACTTTTCACAAATGAGCCCATGAACTGCATTTCATCAGCCTCCTAGGTACAGAAACTCATGAAATCAACATAGACATTAGAATTCTGACACATTGCAACCTGCTGGACATCTGACTCCCCAGGTACCTCTCCACTTTACCCTGCCCTCCTGTCCTTCTCCATCCACCTCCTCTACCGCACCCCAGCCTGTCCTTCACCCCATGATGCCTGCATTTTCATTTTTATTGACTGGCTTTCTTGCCTGCATGCATGACAGTCTCTGACTTCTTAACTATTCCTTCCATCCAGGAACAGCACACACACCAACTGCAGGTGCTTCCTCAGCCTGATGAAGGGTTTTTCAATCAACCTTGCAAAGATATATTTCTCCAACTATTCAGTTAGTCCACTAAAAGATACCAGATTGACCCAAAGAACCTTGTCTGCCAGTACCATTACCTTAGACCAACATGGCTACAACCTACACCCCTAGCCCCTATCCCATTCAGCTGACTGGAAGGAGGCAGGGCCCTGGGCACATCTAAGTCCCAGGCTGGAGCTGGCAGGGAATGTTCTGTGGCAACTGCTGGAGAAGAAACTCCTGCAGGAAAGGAAAGAAAAGCTCTGGTCTGTGACAGTTCGGCTGCCTGACATGCTAGTGCTACTGTGCTGCTTACTTACCTGTGGTTATTTAAAGTGGTGGACTGGGCTGAGGCTGTAGGGAAGGAGGAGCCCTCATTGGGGCACACTACCATGTCATGTAGAGGCCCCAGTACCAGTGAGGGTGCGCCTTAACCCACACAGTCACACGTCATGAGTTTTGCTTGTTATCAGCTTGAGGTGCAGTTTCCCAGAAATTCCTGCACCTATCTCCTTGAAACTTGATGGTCTTTGTGGCCTCAGAAGGGGCTACCATACATGCTGTTTTCATTCAAATCAGACAAGAAGTGACAAAGTTATAGGCATTTTTGTGATTCCTCATTATAGCCTATGGGCGAAACATCGAAATATATTGAAACAGTGACATGGTTTACATGAAATGAAACAGAATAGTGCTTCAAAACATCAAAACAAAACACTGTCCCTTTGAAATGGTAAAATGGGAGTCAAAATGAAATGGTGATGTTTTGCACAGCTCTAGTGTTCACAATGGTACCTGATATTTAGGCAGAAGGCAGGATAGATTTGCACCTTACAGACTAACTAAATCAGAAATATATAGCATAGGCCAGGGGTTTTCAACCTTTTTTAGTATAAGTACCCCCAACAGACAGACACTGAGTGGGGAGGTGGGGGATGGCACACAGGCAGGCAGGGATGGAGCGCTACCACCTCTCAGGAGCAGGGGTGGGGTAGGGAAGCTTACTGGGGTGGAATGAGGGCAGTGGCATCCCTCTGCAGGGCAGGGAACCTCACTGAGCAGCAATGGCTATCATATGCAAGCTTCAGCACCCCACAGAGTGTCGCTGCTGCCCTCACCCCACCCCGGCCCTGCTCCTGGCAGGTGGTGGCGCTCTGTCCCCGCCCACCCCTGTGTACACCCTAGGACCAGTTCAAGTACCCCCAAAGGTATACATACCCCAGTTGACAACCCTTGGAATAGGCTAATGGTGTCTGAGCTCACTTAATTATTCACTCACACATATCTGGTGAAGGACCAATCAATTCTATTATCTCTGACCCTACAGTTAAACAACATTTAACTGGCCATGCCATTATTGGGCACTTCTCAACTATTTTTGAATTGGACAGTGTCACTTTGGGACCTTAACAATGACAACAAATGCCCTTGTGGACAAGTTTTAACCATGTCCCACATTGTTGACTCATGTCCACTTACTATGCTACCTGGTGGCCTTAGAGCTCTTCACACTGGTGTTGACATCACCTTAAGATGGCTGAAACAATATGCTGAAACCACATATACTAAATAAATGCATCTGATGAAGTGAGCTGAGGCTTCTGATTTACTTGGAAGTCAGACAGAAGACAGGGCAGATTTGCATCTTAACTAACACGATTAATGACCTCTACCTGATATTCAGGCTATGTTCATCAACATGCTCACTGCGTTTTCTTTCAGCAGTCTTGTGCTTCAGGCTGAGGCTGAGTCTTAAACAAGTATAAATCATGCTTTGGTAGGTTCTAAGGTAAATGGTGAGTTTGGGTTGAAACCTCTGAACTTTGGCAATTTTGGCAGGTTTTTTCTCTGTTTTAAGTTTAGAAGAATCCTAAAAAGTTTCAGTCAAAACTGATATAGTAGATCAATTTCACTGACTTTATGAAGATGTATTCACTTCAGAAGCTCTCAGTTTGAGCCCAAAGACACAGGGGGAAAAAGAAACCTGCATCCCCAAATGAGCTATATGAATTCATTGTGCTTATTTTTTCTCCCTATTCATTGGTTGTTAAGTGGGATTCACTGCATTAATGCATATTTGATTTGATGAAGAAACCTGATTCTTCTAACATAATTGTTCATTTAATAACTTTTCTTTTAAATAGACTCTGCAGTATGAGTCATGTTATAACAATAAATTCACTCCATCCAAGAGACCCACAATGCAATTATTTAATTGAGAAGTACAGAGTTACACTAGATGTTATCTAGGGGATGGATGGCTCATTGGGTTAGTTAAGCTTTAACCTTTAGACCTTAATTGAAATTAGACCAAAGAGACTAAAATGATTAACACAAGTTGGTTCTTAAAAAAAGGGGGGGGGGAGGGGAAAAAAAAAGGAGTTGGCTGCAGTCTGATCATCTATTGTCAGTTCCAAATGGCTTGAGGTTTGTAACTGGAAACATATGTACAGTTGGAATATAGCTGATTTGACACCCTAGTCAAAATCTCCAGCCTTGGTTTCATTCTATGCTTCTGAGGAGGGCTTAAAAAAACCCAAATAACTCCCCCAAAACCCTGAAATGTAGAAGCAGGATGGGGAGGGGAAGGGGGGATTCCCTCTTTGACCCAAGCAGCAACTGGGATTGTAAATTCCCTTTGAAAATCAGGACTCAGACATTGGAGAGAGAGTGGTTTTCTTGTAAGAAATGTGCCCCAATGGTAATTGGGTATCCTTGTCTTTAATAGATGTCCAGTGTGCATTCATTATGGTGTGCAGTTGCTGTTTCATAGATTTCATAGACATTAGGGCTGGAAGGGACCTTGGAAGATCATCGAGTCCAGCCTCCTGCTTGAAGGGCAGGAAGTCAGCATAGGATCCCAGCAAGATAAGCATCCAATTTACTCTTGAAGGTGTTCAATGTAAGTGCTTGAACCACCTCTGATGGCAGGCTGTTCCAGACCTTGGGGGCTCAGACAGTAAAGAAATTCTTACTTATGTCCAGCCTGAAATGGTCTTGCAGTAGTTTATAACCATTCAACCTCGTCATCCCTTGGGGTGCTCTGGTGAACAAATGTTCCCCCAGATACTGGTGGTCACCCCTGATAAACTTATAGGTGGCCATCAGATCACCCCTGAGCTTGCACTTTTCCAGGCTAAATTGCCCCATGGCTCTCAGTCTGTCATCGTAAGGTCTGTTTTCCTGACCTCTGATCATGTGTGTAGCTCTTCTCTGGACTCTCTCAAGCTTCTCCACATCCTTTTTGAATTGTGGAGCCCAAAACTGGATGCAGTACTGCAGCTGCGGACTCACCAAGGCCGAGTACAAGGGGAGAATGATGTCCCGGGATTTGCTTGAGAAGCATCTATGGATGCAAGCCAGCAT
>NW_005842169.1:1777826-1800604 GCF_000455745.1 Alligator sinensis | reverse complement strand
GTGTGGGCAGGAGATTGGGCTGTAGTGCTCGCCAGCTCCTTGAGTCCCCGGGGGTGTAGATTGTCAGGGCCCACTGACTTGAAGGTATCCAGCCTCTCAAGGTGTTCCTTCATGAGGTCAGCATTGATGGAGGGCAGGGGATCTCCCTCACCTGGACCTCCCTGTCCTGTAGTGGGCATGGGTGTCCCATGGAACTGATGAAAGACCAATGCAAAGCACCCATTTAATAGGTTGGCTTTTTCCTGGGCATCAGTTGTCAGTTGTCCCATCTGATTCAGCAGGGGTCCAATGTTGCCCTTGCTTTTCCTCCAGCTCCTCACATATCTGAAAAATGACGTTTTATTGTCCTTGAATTTTGAAGCTAGTTGGAGTTTAGTTGCAGCCGTAGCTTTCCTGGTATGCTCCCTGCAGGATTGGACGAGTGCAGAATATTCCTCCTTGGAGGTGAATCCCATCCTCCATCCTTTGTAGGACTTTCTTTTTAGCCTCAGGAGGTCTGCTAGATCCCTGGAGAGCCAGGGGGGCTGCTGTGCCCTCTTGCTGCCTTTCCTCCTAGATGCAATAGAATTATAGTTTCATAATTGGTAGGGTCGGAAGGGACCTAAGGAGATCATCTAGTCTGACCCCGTGCTGTGGCAGGAAGGAGTACTGGGGTCAAATGACCCCAGCCAGATGTTCATCCAGGCTCCTTTTAAAGAGCCCCAGGGTAGGAGCCAGCACCACTTCTTTTGGAAGTTGGTTCCAGGTCCTAGCTGCCCTGACAGTGAAATAGCACTTCCTAATGTCTAGCCTAAAACTACTCTCCACTAGCTTGTGTCCGCTGTTTCTTGTAACTCCTGGGATTGCTCGGAGGAACAGGGACTCTTCCAATGCCTGCTGGTCCCCCTTGACTAGTTTGTAGACTGCCACTAGATCCCCTCTCAGCCTTCTCTTTTGGAGGCTGAACAGGTTCAGGTCCTTCAGTCTTTCCTTGTAGGGCCTGCCCTGCTGACCCCTGATCATGCGGGTGGCCCTCCTTTTGAACTTCTCCATATTGGCCACATCCCTCCTGAAGTGCGACGCCCAGAATTGGATGCAGTACTCCAGCTGTGGCCTGACCAGTGTTGCATAGAGGGGGAGGTTCACATCCTTGGACCTGCTTGAGATGCATCTGTGGATGCACGACAAGGTATGGTTCACCTTCCTGACTGCGTCCCCAATTAGCTTGTGCATTGAGGATCTCTCCCTTGAGGAGCAACCAGGCTTCCTGAACTCCCCTCCCCCTGGGGTGATGGTCCCTTAGGGCCTCACTGGCAAGCCTCCTGAGCTTGTCAAAGTTGGCTTTCCTGAAGTCAAGGACTTCAGTGTTGCTGACTGACTTGCCAGCTTTATGGCGGATGGTGAAGGTGATCAGCTTGTGGTCACTGTCACCCAGCTTCCCATCAATCACTAGGTCACCAATTAGGTCATCCCCAGTAACCAGTACCAGGTCGAACAGCTTTACCTCTCATTGGCCTGTAGACTTCTTGAGTCAGGTAGAGGTCATCCACGCACAACAGGAATCTTTGTGACCACTCAGATTTTGCTGAGTGATCTTCCCATGAGATGTCTGGGTAATTGAAGTCTCCCATGACAACCATGGGCCTGGAGCATGAGGCCTCAGCCAGTTCCCAGGTGAACTCCTGGTCAAGCTCTTGACTTTGGGTGGGAGGTCTGAGGTAGACTCCCACTGTTGTGTCCCCTGTGCCATGTTCCCCATGGATTTTAACCCAGAGGGTCTCCAGTAATCCACCCTGGTCACCAACATCAGCTTGCAGGGATGCGTAGCTTTCCTTAACATCAGGGCATCTGGTGCTCTGGATGAGATAAATCACATTTCTGGAGGTGCAGCTGTAAGATCCAGGAATGCTGATGGCTCTGTTGTGGTTTGTAGGAATTGGGGGGGGGGGGTAATTGAGATATGTTGGTAGGTTTTGCATTTCTTGTCATGGTATGGTCTGGATCCATTCAGTGTATTTTGGGCTGTAGGAAGTTTGCTTCTAGTAATGAGCTTAGAGAGGTTCGGTACTTGTTTGAATTTATAAAAATTATTTTGTAGACAAGACTACAAACTTCACTTCATAAATCTGCTGGATATAAAAAACTCATGGACTCAATACAGATATTGAAATTATGACACACTATAACCTGACTGACAAAAAAGACAAAGTTATAGGTATTTTAGTGATTCCCCATTATAGTCTATGGCTAAATCACACCAAATCAGTGCTGAATCTTCTGCATCTAATTTGGGTATTGATTCAGGACAGTGATCCAAATCAAATCACTGTCCCCAGAATTGCCTGAATCCAAATTGAATACTGGCTACTTTGCACAGGTTTAATAGGCAGGCCATTCCATGGCCTCAGTGAAGAAAGTGTTCCTGATACCTAATCTAAATTTACTTTGAGCCAATTTCAAACCATTGGTTTATGTCCTACTCTCTGCAGTGAGAGAGAACTGTTTTTCCTCCTATTTATAGCAGCCCTTAAAGTATTTGGAGATTGATATTATGTCCCCTGTTAAGTACCTTTTCCAGAAGCTGAACATGCACAGCTTACTTAACCTTTTTCCTGTATGATTTGCCTTCCTTTATTATTGCTATCCACTTCTGAACCCTCTCTAATTATTGTCAACTGCTTCTGGACCCACATCCTTAAAAAAAATGTGGAGCCCAAAACTGCACACAGTACTTTAGATGAGGCCTAACTA
Source organism: Alligator sinensis (assembly GCF_000455745.1). Lineage (NCBI taxonomy): Eukaryota > Metazoa > Chordata > Crocodylia > Alligatoridae > Alligator > Alligator sinensis. The sequence goes on along the minus strand of NW_005842169.1, from coordinate 1,797,874 downwards.
ATGCCAAGTAGAGAGGTACTGTCAATCCCATGTCTTGCATGTAATGCTTCTGTTGATGCATCCCAAAACCATATATTCCTTTTGTGTGGCTGCATCATACTGTAGTCTCATATTGAGTCTATGATCTGCCAAGAACCAAGCTCCCTGATCCTTCATTGTAATGCTGCCATCCAGCCAGGTGTTACCTATTTTGTATTTGTATTTATAATTATTCTTTTTGAGGTATAGCACCTTGCATTTATCGGTATTAAATATCATACTGTTATCTCTAACCCAGCTTTCCAATCTGTTGAGATCCTTCTGAATTGCACTCCTGTCCTCCTGTCCTCATCTACAGACTTGCTCAACATTTGGATGCTGGCATAGAAAGCTTCCTGAGCAAGCCTGTAGATGACACAAAACTGGGAAGGACTGCAAACACCATGGAAGACAAGAGAATAGTTCAGAAGGATTGAAGGTAGAACAGCACTGGGCCCTGGACAGAACCCTGTGGGAGTCCACTCAAAACCTCCTGCCATTTTGACATGGATCTATTTATAACTTCCCTCTGCTTGTGGCAATTGAGCCAGTTGTCTATTCAACTTGAAGTAATTTGGTCTATCCCATGCTTCTACAATTTGTTTATGAGAGAGCCATATGCAGAACCTTGTCAAAAGCCCTTCTGAAGTCCAATAAAACTATATCCACAGCATTCCCTTCATCTGTCAAAGTCATGAGCTTGTCAAAGGAGATCAAGTTTGTTTGAAACAATTTGTTCTTCATAAATCTAAACTGGCTTCTTGTTGTCACCCTTTCCTTCTTCGGGTACTTGCAAATGGGCTCCCTTAGGATATGCTCCAGTAACTTCCTGGGTATTGAGGCAAGGCTAACCAATCTATATTTCCCTGGGTCCTTCTTGTTGTCTCTTTTAAATGCAGACACAGTTAGCCCTTTTCAAGTCCTCTGGTACCTTGCCTTTCTCCCATGGCTTAATGAATATTATTCCAAGGGTTCTGAGACCCTCTGCTAAATCCTTACACTGGGATGAAGTTCAGGCCCTACTGATTTGAATTCATTTGAATTCTCCATCAAAAGCTTTCTGACTTTCTCTTGTTATCTCATCCCTCAGCTTGTCTCTTTCCACACTTTAGCCCCTGGGCTCAGTATACACGTGGCATGTGGGGCTGGCATGGGACCTGTGCTTCTCAATGCTCAAAGGCTGAACCCAGGGCTTTAGGCAGCAAAGGCAGTTGGTCCAGGGTGCCACATGCAGCCCATAACCCAGACTCCTTTTGCCATATGCAGCACTAGGTTCAGCCAATTCACCATGGATATCACATGCAGCAGAGCCAGACATTGGGGCCAGTCCAGTGGGGTGCTTCATGCACCCCAATCCAACCCCTTGTGATGAATACAGGATGCACAGAATGTGGGCTTGGTCCAGTGACCCATGGGCCAGATCATTTGGCTCCACAGGCCAGATCCAGCCTGCAGGCACCACTTGCTTAACTATCTAAGACATCTGAAATACATTATTGGAGTGGAGAGGGTCACGTTGGGTCAGGTGTGCATTCAGTTGGAAAGTAATTTAACTAATACCTTTGTCTATTAAACATGGTAACTTGTCATTTTCTACTTATTTTAAAATCTCCAGCCAACAGCAATTCTGAGTTTTCTACTTTAAAACAAATTTGTTTCATGAATGGTACCTGCATTGTGATGGGTCTGATACCCAGTTTTATTACTGCACTTCTGCAACAGTGTATCTACATTAAAATCAATACTGATTCTCTGGCATATATCAGTGCTGCATCTTGGCAGTAAAATACTGACTGAAAGCTGAAGTGAAGTGAACTACATGAAAGAGTATTTCATGTCTGCATGCAATTCATTCATTTATGTGGAAGATTTTCTGTATTTTGTTGGCCATCAGTATTTTGGAAGTAAAATATGAGGGCAGCACTTGTGTGTGTGTGTGTGTGTGTGTGTGTGTGAGAGAGAGAGAGAGAGAGAGAGATTTAGATACTACATATGTGATAGATATATATCTTTATTTGCTATGTTATACTTAGAGCCCGTGGTTGAATAGATATATGTACCATGTGAGCCATGCAAAGAGCCTATGACTGCTGGGCAGATCACCCTTTTGTCAGATCCATTATGAACATCTGGCTTGCTCCAAAATACCAAAAACAGCCCAAAACATTGTGAAGGTCTCTCAACACCAAATCTGTTCAAAACCCAAAGATGTGTAAGGATAGTCAATAGTGTTTCCATGGAAAGCACTCAGCCCTGTCCACAAATGAAGCATGACAGCAACATGGAGGAACTCTGGAAGGGGTTTAAAACTGCCATCCATATGGCCTGTACTGAATCCTACCTCAGTAGCTACTTCTCTCAGAAAGTGAACATTGATGAGTAGATCCAGCACAGGCTTTCATGCATGGGCACCTCCTTTGAGAAATTTCTTTGGTCTGTTTTTCTTCATTGCTATCTCCAGAGAGACACCAAGATCCAGGACACTGCAGTCATCATCTCCACTCTCCTCTATGGATGTGAAATGTGGATCACTTACCATTGTCATCTTAGAACCTGGAGAAGTACCACCAACAATGCCTCCAGAAAATCCTCCACATCAAATGAGAAGATCACTGCACAATCGCCAGCATCCTTGCTTAAGCCAACATTACTAGGACTGAGTTGGTGATCCTCAGGCACTAACTTTGCTGGACCAGACATTGTGTGCAGATGCCTGAATCTCATCTCCCAAAACAAATGTTCTCTTCCTAGCTTAGTAATAGCCTGAGAGCTTGCAGCAGCCAGAGAAAATACTACAAGGACACACTGAAGTCATACCTCAAGAAAATAGATGTTGGAACCAACCAACTCTTATGGCACCAAAACCTCAACAAAGCAACTACCCCTTTTGGTATAAAGCATTTTGCCCTCAATGCAGAGAAGAGAGAGCAGAGGAAGGAAAAAGAGAGAAAGCTAGGTCTACGGCCTGCTCTCCATTGTGGAATGACCTCCAACTTCTGCAGACAGATCCTTGGCTCAAAGATTGGACTCGTAAGTCACCTCAAAAGCCATCAATGAGCTGTCACAGAGATCATCCTTAAATCGATGAATTATTGCTGCCACCGATGATGTATAACTATCACATCTATAAGTAGACATTTTATACATATATTAAAAATATATCTATATATCTCTTGGGGGAGGGGGGTGCGTGTGTGTGTGTATGTATGTATATGAAATTGCAGGTCATATACATTAGGCCTGTGTGAGTAGGCAGCTATTCGATCTGGCTTCAGATCTGGCCACTTCAGATGCCAGTGATCTGATCTGGAGCTCTGAACTGGGCTTCGATCTGGCCAAAGAGGCTCCTAAGCTTCGGAGCCACCTTGGAGATCTGGCCATAGGGTATAATGGAGAATCAATGAAATATCAACTTTGTTGTTTTTTCTCTGATTTGAATGAAACTTGCAGAGATAGTAGCCTCTGCTGAGAAAACAAAGCCTGCTAAGATTCAAGGAGGACAGTGGAGGGGTTCAGGGGGAACTTCACCCCAAATTCTTGAAAGCAAAACTCATGTCACATATATGTGTTAAGCCACAGTGGGGTGAAAATTGCAGGGGTGGTGGCCCCTGGTAAGGTCACAAAGCCTTCCAAGTTTCAAGGTAATAGGTGCAGGGGTTTGGGGGGAAATGCACCCCAAGCTGCTGAAAGGCAAAACGCATGATATTGATGACCATGTGTGTGTTAAGGTGCAATGGGATGAAAACTGCTGGGGTGGTGGCCCCTGTTCAGGCCACAAAAGCCTTCCAAGTTTCAAGGAGATAAGTGTAGGGGCTGGGGGTGAAATGCACTTCAAGCTGCAGACAAGCAAAACTTGTGACATGGGTGCTTGTGCAACTGTGTCTATCTTTGGGCACTTGATTGTCCGTATTGATTATTTCCTCTCTTTAGTTTGTGGTTTTGAAGGTGTTAATCATTGCTTGTTAACTTGTTAAGACCTACAAAACCACAGACTAAGGAGAAAAAATAATTAATACAGACAATCAGCTGCCCCAAGACAGACACAGTTGCACAAGCACCCATGTCTCAAGTTTTGCCTGCTAGCACCTAGAGGTGCAGGGCCTCAGAACCCAGAAGCCCCTGCACTACCTCTTTGACAGCTGGCAGGTTTCATGGCCACAGCAGGGGCTACCATCCCTGCAGCTTTCATACTGCTGTGCCTTAACACACACAGTGTCACCCATGTAACAACCTTTGCTTGTCTGCAGCTCGAGGTGCAGTTCCCCCCAAACTCCTGCACTTATCTCCTGGAAACTTGGCATGCTTTGTGGCCTGATCGGGAGCCACCACCCCACCATTTTTCAGCCCGCTGCACCTTAACACACACAGGGTCATCTATGTCATGAGTTTTACCTGTCAGCAGCTTGAGGTGCAGTTCCTGCCAAACCCCTATACCTACCACCTTGAAACTTGGCAGGCTTCATGGTCTCTGCAGGGGTAACTATCCCTGCAGTTTTGATCCCTCTGTGGTGTAACACATACATGTGACATGAGATTTGCTTTCAGAAATTTGGGGTGCAGTTCCCCCCAAATCCCTTCACCTATTTTCTTGAAAATTGGCAAGCTTGGTGGCATCACCAGAGGCCACTTTCTTTGCAGTTTTGACTCCACTGTGGCTTAACACATACATGTGACATGAGTTTTACTTTCAAGAATTTGGGGGGAAGTTCTCCCCAAACCTCCACACCTATCTTCTTTAAACTTGGCAGGCTTCGTGGCCTCACCAGGGGCAACTACTCCTGGAGTTTTCCACCCCCCTGTGGTGTGACACATACATGTGATATGAGTTTGGCCTTCAGAAATTTGGGGTACAGTTTTCCCCAATTCCCTTCACTGATCTTCTTGAATCTTGGTATGCTTCATGCTCTCAACAGAGGCTATCATCTCTGCAAGTTTAATCAAAATCATATAAAAACCAACAAAGTTATAGATATTTGATTGATTCCCCATCATACCCTATGGCCAGATCTCCATGGCGGCTCCGAAGCTTTTCCAAAGTTGTTCAGAAGCTCCAAACCACTTCAGAAAGCTTAAAGAAGCCAGCACTTAAATCCAGACATGCTGCTTCAGACGCCAAAGCACACATTTTTAATGCAACACTGCCCCAAATTGTAGAAATGTTTGTTACAAGGATTCAGTGATTCACAATCTTAAAAGGATTCCATAAATCTAAGATTAACACAATTTTAAATTTATGTATGTTCACATCAGAGTAATCAAATCTGATATTTATGGGTGTAGGCAGATCAGTGAGAGTAGGAAAATTAGCATCCATCACTCTACTTCATATATTTGTGTGTTTGTTTATTTATTTATTTAGAGAGAACATATATTTAAATGTCATCAAACAATTGGCATAGATGCTCATTAGAGTATTTGTTTTTTGGCATATAAGGGAAAATTGTCTTCTACTCAGCATCAGGTATTAGGCTGTGCTGCAGGGAGGATACCATATATGATGAATCAGCTGCCTGATCTGGCATAGCAAGTTCCATTTCACTGTGAGAAAGAAAAGGAATGGGATGAGGCTAGAAGAGTAGGACTTTATTTATGTTTATTTTTCTTCCTTAAAAACAAATATATATATATATTGTGTTCTGATTCCAGTAATGGCTAAATTTTCCCATTTTCCATTAACTTAATTGGAAACTGTGAACTCTCAGTCCCCTAAAAATAAGGCAAGTTGTATTTTGTCTCATGAGTTAGGGAATTCCTAAAGTATTTAGAACAATCTCTGCAACTTCTGCAACTCAAGTGCTTTTTGTATCACTTTAACTGCACTGATACATTATGCACTGGGTTTTGTATAATTTTATATAGTGATATATTTTTTTAAATCAAAATATTTAAAATGACATAATCCCTCCAACATACATTCAGTATAGATACAATTATGTTGGTATAAGGATGTTTTTTTAGCAGCACAACTATCGTTGTATTAGGAAATAAACTATAGCAGTATAAATTACTTTTATTTTGTATAAAAACATCCATTCTAGTTATTGTATGACTATTTTTGTAAGTGTGTGTGTGTATGTGATGTCTCTACCTAAATTAATTATAGAGAGAAACCAGGACTAGCTATCAGACAACAAAATTGCCCTAAGAAAGGTTTGTTTGGTTAGTAGAACATTGAGATCATTAAAAAGCAGAGATGATTATTAATGTTTCTGGAGTGAAGAAGAATGAACCATTAGATCAATTGCTCAGTTACTTCAGCTACCTGAATAATAATACAATAGCTGCTGCGCTATGGTGCAGGAGTCAAACAGGGTGCTTGTATCCCAGTCAGAAAATAAGCTCTCTTGTTTAATACATGCATCCCAGTTTTTCAGGAAAAGGTATGTGTTATATGTGAGAAAACATGGCAATAATATGGCATTCCTTATTTTGTGTCACCCATTATTTGCAATTATTAAACTGTTGCATAGTGAAGTACAAAACTTTATCATATAGATTTATTCAAATTGTTTAGGTTGGATGGGGGCCTTGAGGGAAGGACTCCCTTGCTATCACAAAGTAACATTTTTTTCATTTCCCCTGACCAAATGAGAAAAATGTAACATAGAATCTATTAAAAATCAGGACCTCTAGGCAATTAAAGCAATCAATTGTCTCAGATTTTCTGGGACAGTCAGAGTTTGGGGCCTGTGCTCCGAAGGACCCCCAGAAATGAAACTTCCATCTCAAATGTAAAAAATTGGTCATGAATCTACAGAAGTTTTTATGGCTGATGAGAGGCAACAGCACAACACTGCATAGTGCCACAGGAAAGTGGTTAGATTGCTTCCAAGTTGGGAGGTTTATCTTAAACTGGGTTCTGCAATTTTTAGACTGGTTTGTATGCATTGAACTTCTGTTCAGTTACAGGTTTAGACTGATTGTTAGTCACTGAGACCAGGTCTGTAAGTGTAAGCTTGACTTGAGGATGAGCTAAATTTAAATTGGCCAGCCATTTTGAACCCTATTTAAGCTCCTGAATCTCTGTACTTAGCCTTAGTGGCTAGGAGCAGCATGCCACATAGGCCACCTCCCCCACCAGGCTGCCTATCATCCTATGCCATGTCACCCCCAGTTCCCATCACACCATGCTAGCGCCCCTATGCTCTGAGTGTTCTGCTGTGCCATGTGACTCCCTGTGCCATATCACATTTTAGGTGTGACTCTGCTGTTCTGTGACAGTGCCCCCATGACATTCGGTGCCAATCATGACATTCACTGTCAAGCAGTGGACCTGGTCCCCAAGTCTTCCTGAGCTGCCTGGCCCCAGTCTCTCTTACCTCTGCCGCTTCACTGTGCCCTGAAGTAAGGGCACTCGGGAGTCTCTAGTGGCAGTGGTAGCAGCTGGAGCTTGGGTGGGGAGAGATGCAAAGAAGCAGTGCCCAGGCTAGGTGACTCGGAGCCACAGGTTAACACCCAGGGAGCTGGATGCTGGCCTGCCAGCTAAACAGCCATGACTATGGTTACATCAGACCAGAATATGGTTATATCAGTACAAAAACATATGTAGCTGAAATGACTTTCTAAGCAGTCAAATCACATTAGTATTTTGAATCATGTATTCCAAGTGACAGTAAGCATCAGTTTGTGACCATTTATTCTGAATATCCAGACGTGGCAAAATACTTCCTTGCTTAGAGGGACAGTATAGCATGCATTTCCACTATCTTTCTATCTCTGTATAGAAATCAAGAGACCCAACACACATAGTGAAGCCCAGACCTCTGAAATGTCTGTTTGAAATGAGAGGATCATTGAGTTTAAAAGACATAAATATATTTGTGTAGCATCCAATTCTGAGAAAAATGAAGTAGTAGGAGCCATAAGTGCTGGTAATTTACTAGGATACATGAGGTTTTATTTTTGTATGACCAAGAAAAAATGTGAAAATTGAAAGAGGAAGAATAAAAGCTAGCAGCTTATTCAAGAGTTAGGTTAGAATTATTCTTTAGCAATCACTCTTGCACTATCTGACCTGTGTTTAAACATTATAGGAACTCCCAAGCTTTCTAACCTTGCCTTAGGCTCTGAACCCCATCTTAGATCAATGAAGTAACAGTATAGGAGTTCCCCTGGTTTCCCATACCCCTCCATGCAATGCTTGTCAGGTGCGCATTAAAAGAATGAATCCTATTTTTCATCCTAACTTTTTGCCCAGCCTACACTATGGCTGAAATGGAACACATTCTTCTTCTTCTAATATTATTATTATTATTATTATTATTACTACTAAATTGAAAAACAACACATTTTAAAAGAAATAAATCCAAACCAAGCCTGCTTTCTGATGCTCCTAAGTTGGGTGGGAATTTGAATTGTATATCAAGTTCTGCACCTGGCATCTCTTTCAGGGGCCACTGGAAAAGTTGGATTGGAGTGTACCATAACTTTAGAGAGATGAGGTCAATCCCATCTCTACACAAAATCATCCTTTTCTTTGCTGAGATTGATACAATGAAGGAAAAAAATTGTCTGAGTCCCTCTTCTCCCTGCATGTGGAAGATTGTCATAATGAAAGTGGCTCCTGCCTGACATAAAATGTATCCTAATAGTGCAAAGTGGCTCCCTGTAACTACTGAAAAAATCCATTTCATGTGCTGCTGACTCTTACCAGATCCACTTCCACAGTGGCATTTCTGAAATTGAAAATATTCAATAGGGTTAATCCTGCTACAGTGCATTTTTGATACTCCATACAGTATATTATTGAAAGGTTTAGCAGTTTCCTTTGAATACACCATAAAAACTTCATGGGTATCATTACTTACACTCTCCCCCAGAAAGAAAAAAAAAATCCTTCCCCTCCAACTCCCACAGAAGACTTTAGGGGAACAAACTAGCTCTGTTATCTTCATGCATTGCAGAGTTTATTAATGAAAGAACCAATTCCTAATACCATGGCACCTTTAAAAACTTATTAAATTACAGCAATAATATTCTGTTAGCCATGCTACGGATCCCATTTGGGTTTAAAGTTATGGCTCGTTATGTTTAGCATCTGCTTTATGCACACTGTTTTCTCATTATGAATAAATCAATAAATCAATTAGGACCAGTGAGCTTGCACAGATTTGTGGAAGTGGAATTGAGAGTCATAGAGAATGGATTCTATTAGTTAACCCCTTCTGGCTGATAGCAGCTTTATGCCCTATGCCTGACTTATGCAGAAAGAAAGGAAAACTGCCAGTGGGCATGTCTACAGATTCATTAATGAGTTTTTGCTAATGCACATTAAGTTTAGTACCTCCATTGTGAGGTATTAGGAAAAGACGCATTAGCCTATTTTAATGCACATTAGCGAAAGCATATTTTTTTAATGCTTGAATGTGTATTAAAATAAGCTAATATACAGTAAAACTCACATGTAGATGCACCCAGTGATGATCATAGGATTGGGGTGGAGGAATTTCTGAAGGAGTTACAGAAGTTTTCGTTTCTGTCTTGTCTTTCTTATTTTAGTGATGCTGCTATGGAGGAATAATTATCAAATATTGTTGTGGTGTTTTTAAAATTATTGGATTATTGAATATAAAAGATGTCTGACCCATAAATCTTTCTGGTCAGTGTATGGTTTCTGTGCTTTACTGGAAATCCAGAAATTATGTTTAGCTTAAGTCTGTTTATGTCAGTATATCATACACATAAGTTGTGTGCTAACATATTCTGAGGCATAGCTGTCTCGATATCTTGAAACAGACTTTGTCATCTCACAGACAACTGTAAGAATCTATCATGCTTGTGTACACACAACCACCATTGATCAAGTTCGCATTGCCCGAATCTGCTCTAATTTATACCACTTTAATTCAAGCATTACATAAGGCTATAAGTGTTATAGAAAAGAGAACCATATATTGTATATGCTAAAACGGTACATTAACTTACTTAGGCAGAAACTGAATGGGCTGACTCATGACTGTGGTATTAAAAAGACTGTACCTATTTACCTACTATTGATAGGATGTTTGAAGATAGCTGAGAAAGAGGCATATTTTTTAGGTCAAGAAAATATTTGACTTTTTCAAAAATTAAATTGTTTTGTTCTGGTTCACTTTTCCCAGACCAAACCTAAAATATCTATATGAAAATGTTGCCCTACACCACAATAATAGTATTAGTAAGTTTAGATGTCTTGTGTTTCTCTTCTCCATTAGGGTCTGGGATATACCATAGCATTTGATCTTGCTGAAACTGCATAATGAATTGGAAATATTTCATAGCCAGAGTGGAAGATTTAATTTGCCTGAGGATCCCAGCTTGTAGGAGACAACAAAGAAATACAACTCCTGAACTAATTCTATCAGGTATTTCTCAAGCTTCTAATAATGGTATTTCTTAAGAAAAAATTTGGATTTTCAACTGCAAATTTTCACTTTTCTCGCAGAAACTGATTTTTTATGATTGCTTGATTTTTTTTAAATGAGAAAAGATCAAGCCTTTACAGAGCAAGCAAACATTTTTTGTGAAAATAAATGTTTTCTAAAAACCCAGCTTTCTCTTGAAAAACAGATTTGTAGAAAAGCTTTGCTCATCCCTCAATTAAATGATAGAGCAAGGCAAAAAAATGCATCCTTGTACTTGCTTAACTGAGATGCTAGGTTGGATTATAAAATATTAATTTTGTTCCTACTTGTTTACTTGTTAATGCTGCTGAAGTTATTGTTCTGTAATGTTAGTTGTTAGGGTAGCTTCTATTAGTGCTGTGTGAAATGGAACCTATTCGATTTGGATTTGGATTCGGCCCAAATCGGGGACAGTGATTTGATTAATTGATTCAGATCTCTGTCCCTGATTCAATTCAGCTGAATCCAAATATGAAGATTCAATGCTGATTCGGTGAATCAACGATTTGGACACAAGCACAGCTTTTAAAAATGTTTTCTACATACCTTGAGGTAGCAGCACAGCTCATGATTGCTGTGATGCTGGGGTGCATGGAGTGTCCCACAGGAGCACAGGGGAGTCTCCAGCATGCTCGGCAGTGAACCAGAAGCACTTTCAGTCCACTTCTGGGTCTGCCGGGGAGCATGCGCCCCCCACCCCTGCACTCCTCTGGCTCAGCAGTCGGCTGCAGGGGGACCCTGGGTGCCCTCCAAGACCCAGGAGGCATCAGTTGCTGAGCAATGGGGACATGGAGGGGAGGGGCCTTGCAAGCTCCCTTGTGAACCAGGAAGTGCACCGGAAGTCCTTCTGGTCCACTTACGGGTCTGCTGCCAAGCGTGTTGGAGAGACCCCTTTGCTTCTGTGGGACACTGCATCTGCCCCACCACCACAGTGTTCAGAGCCCCTGCTACCTAGAGGTATGTAGAAAAAGCATTTAAAATTGTATCTACTTCTGAACTGCTGAATCTGTCCGAATCTCTCTGAATCAATTCAGAGGGTTCCAAATCAATTTGGAGAGATTAAAAGGTCCTCCGTTTCAATTTGGATTTGGAGATTCAGCCACCGAATTGGGCTGAATCTCCACCAAATTGAATCAGGGACTGAAGCTTCACACAGCCCTACCTTCTATCCTTATATTTTTTTTTTTATTATTATTTCAGTAGAACTGGCCAGTCTGCAAGACCCTTTCAAACTGGTATTAGTAAGAAAAATATTCTTGTAAGGAACTCCCAGAAAAACTTAGTCATTAAAAGAAGTGTGGGAGCCCTAATGTCCTCACAAAACAACTAAGGACCTACGGTTTCACAGATATAAGGCAATAGCCTGACATTTTGTACACTCTAGACTTTAGAGAAATCATTCTGATAATCCAGTTTTATCCCATTGCATAATGAAGTCTTTGAAATTTTGCCCAACAATTTTACCTTGAAATTGTATTGAAGACACCTCCCTCTCCAAAACTTTGAAACTTCAGAGAAGACAATGAAGGGAGTATTTTCTTACTGGTTGTTGTCACTGAAGTGAGACTTTAAATTTGGGACAGTGAGAGTTCACAAATGTTCTTCATAATATCTGTTTCTCATGCCCATATCATATTCTTATTTGCAAGATCAGGTTTCCAAATCTTTAAAGAGGAAGAATGGTTCACTTAAAAGTCACTTTTCTTTCCATACATCAACTTAGAATGAAAGCAATAACATTTTGGAGCACTGTCCTTCGGTACTGGCTGCTCATCCAAAATGTATTAATCAACAGTTTTGAAAAGTAATGCATACTATATATTCTTTGTGCTCTACAAAACATGAATCTTCCCATCCTCCAAATTCTGGTCTTGGATGGCCTTAACAGAAATATTTTGTGAAAGACTGAATCCGATCTCTGAGACTTAATAACGGACAGGCAGATTGCAAACTCCTAGTCCAGGAACCATTTTTACACTATGCTTGTACTGTGTCTGCCACAGTTGGGCCTTGCACTGTGATTGAAGTTGCCAGACACTGTGTTAATATAAATGAATGAATTAATAATAAGTATCTAGTGCATGGTAGAGCCAATTGAAGATCTCAGATAGCCCCCTGGTGGCCTTATAAATCAGTCTTAAACTGGCAACCAAGAGATGGACTGCATAAATGGAATTTGATGCTCAGACAATTCATTTGCCTTCTTGGTCCTATGAAACATATATAATTGTCTTATAATATAGCTATATAATTTTTCTGTGCCACAGAGTCCCCATCAATAATATGGGTATAAATATATGAATCAGCCCAACAAAGGGTTGTGAGGATTAATACATTTGGAAACTATTTTGTTATACTGACAGACATATCAGAGATGTATACATTATTGTTTGAATGACTGAGAAGTAGTGGTAAAATGATTGATTCCTCTGTAAATGTGTTATTGTTCTGCCTGGTTTGATAAAGGGTTCTGAGGAAGTGGGTCAGCATGTCAGAGTCAGAGACTTGCCACCTAAGCTCTAGGGTTTCATGAATCCCTGGGGCTGGGAGACCACAGGAGCTCTGATCTCCCAGCCTTGGGAGCTTCACACACTGCTGGAGCTGGGCGATCACAGGAGCTGCATCTCACAGGCCCAGGAGTACATTGGATGACCCCGCAATGGGTAGCCCCTCAGCTGAGTGGGCTCCCAGAGGAAGGAGCTTGCTTTTTGCTGGTTCAGTAGGAGGCAGGGATCTGGCTCCCCCTGCACTGGCAATAAGGCACAATGGGATCTAACTGCGTGATCCCACGGTCATGCCTCCTGCCATGTGTGTGATGTGGCAGGTGCACGACTGTGTGGATCACACATTAGATCCTTTCATGCCTTTACTTGCATTTGTTGAGTGGCCCAAAGTAACAGCCTTTATAACGGTAAAAAAGCATCCTTTTCTGATCAAAGCTTACTTGGGCATCTAGTATCAATGGGTATTTTTCCACATGCTCTGATGTATCATGATTAGAATGGGTTGGAGCAAACTCAGTTAATCAGAATGCTCCAGCATGCTGAAGAATCTCATGCATTTGGCATCCCAAATTTCAAAATGGCAGCAGGGCACGTTAATTAAAGCTTGTTGAATGAGCTTTAGTTAAAGCACCCCACTGCTATTTTGTAATGTGGGATGCTGAATACACGAGATGCTGTGGGTGTTTTAATTAAAGCAACTCCTGAGAGCTGGTCTAATTAAAACATTCCCATCCTCCCACCCCAGAGCACATGAATAGATACCCAGCAAGGTCAGGTAACAAATGCTGCAAACAGTGGTAGACAGACTGAAATCTGAGCAAAACAGGACTTTTTCTGTTATTGAGTAGCAAAAGGTGAGCAAACCTTGAGTGATTGTTGTTGTTGTTGTTGTGTGTGTTTCTTTCCCCCCCTCCCCCCCTTTGAGAGTGTGGAAAGAATTATTCAGGGAAACTGAAGGCAAATTTCATCTAAATGAACAAGTTGAAACCATGCTTCATTGTAGAAGGTACATATTATGCCAGCAGCTAACACATGAGTCGGTGGGAAAGTATCAATGGAAAAATGCTGGAAGTAGCTGGTTTCTGAGGCTGCCTGGATGGACCAAGTGCTACATGAGGACATGAGAAGCAGCTTTTACTTTGGGAAGGTGGCAGGGAGAATAACATTTTAGCTTAAATCCAAACAGCAAATTAAATCAGTCTGAAGATTCAGATCAATTTTGAAATTATCCCCACTACTCCATATCCTTAGCCAATCAAATGTTTATTCTGACCTCAAGAAGCTGCTTTACGATGACATCTTTCAGTCTGATTCAAGGGATATCATCAGGGCCTCCCATATATTTCAGCTCTACAAGATCTGAAATAAACCTACTTAACTCTCTCTCATTTTTTTGTGTTTATTTTTCTGAGCACTTTGTGAATCTGAGACTCACTTATAATGCCAGAAGGAGAGAAGATCTGTTGGACTGTGGTATTTCCCAAATTATGGAGGTGACATTTTATTTGGAGCCCACATATGATGATGTGTTAGCAGGGGCAAAATAATTTTGTGTGTCATGTAAAAAATTACATCAAGATTACAAATATTAGAGACTGAGTAATCCTTAAACTTCCCAGTCTCTAATAAAGACTGGGCAATCTCATAGTTTCATAGTTTCTCCACTGAGTCATCTTCTATTTTTCAATCAAAGAACCAGATGTTTCCTTGGTGTCAGAGAAATCACAATTAATTCAGGATCATCTCTGAATCTGGGAAGTTTTGGTGTTTATGTGATATGAAGACAGATGCTAGCAGAACAAGGATTGCTACATTGTCTGGTGCACAAACCTTGTATTTAGCACAATTTTAAGAAGGTGATGAAGGTATATGTGAGGATGAAGATGGAGACAGAAGAAAGGCCTTGATTGAAGTGTTGAATGATACATTTTCTCAAGAGTTTTTCTAGTATACTCTGACTAAGGAATCTTTTTAATGTTCTTGAAGACAGATTCCAGGGAACTTCAGTGATCATACAGTGTTTCTTATTTTATTTATCTTGTAAAGACTCAGAAATGGCACTTTAAGGTTGGGATGAACATTATTCAGATATTCTTCCTGCCACCTTCCCAAAGTAAAAGCTGCTTTTCATGGCCTCATCTTGCACTCGGTCCCTATTTAGGACCACTCTCGCATATAACATAGAAACAAATACCACTTTATTTGGAAGTTACTTCTCATTGCCCTACAATGCTTTGCAAGCATTTGTCCTCATTTTCTTTTTCCCATGCTTAGAACAGAATTTAAGATTAAAGCAGTAGCAATCCCATGGCTGACATGCAAGACAGTCATATTGCCTCTGTATTTATGATCACCAAAAACTGTCTGCTCAGTCAAAATCAATTAAATAATCAACTGTCCTGTAATGTATTGAGTGTTATATCTTGTATAGACTAGTGTTTCTAGTATGTCTACAAAATATACATTTTCTCTATGACAACCCTTTGAATGGCCTATTAGAAATAAATTGTGTTCTTTATCATTGAAATATCCAAAGTAAAATTCTTTATTATTCTGGATATTGGTAATGCTTTTACTTTGACCTTGGTATTGCATCAGCACCTTTGACACCATATTGACACTTTTGCTTGTTCAGAAAATCAAAACTGAACAAAATTAGACTCTGTGGCTACTACTCATTTTCTTTATTCACCTTATGAAACTGCACACATTCTCCTCAGGTTTCCTTTAAAAAAAAATTCTTCACACTTTTCTTGCCAGAATCTGTGCACTCTTTAAACTGTTTGTTAAGAAACGGTATCCTTAGGGTTAGGACAAATTGAAACTTATAGTGAATGTTTTATGTTCACAGTTCTTCTATTAAATCAAAACAAAGTCTCTATGTAATCATTGGAAAACATCAAAAAAAGAAGGAATACAAAGAAAGAAAAGAAAAGAAAAAGGCTCCCTTTTTTGTTTGGTTGGGGTTTCTTTTAAGATTTGTAGCTCACATTAATGCACAGGTGTTTTGCACTTCTGAAAAATGGGTCATTGATAGTGTGATTCTGGCATCTTTAAACCAATGGTGCTGGACTCCAGAGAGGGTATGACAGGGGATAGATCACTCTAGATCTGCATTCCTAATAAGTTTTGGTGAGGGCTGCAATGGTACACCCCTTGTTAAATTGCTAAACCCTGACCATTGCCAGGTGCCCCACTCTATGGTTGTTCTCTTGGGACTGGAATTCCTGACCTTTGCAACTGGCAGTCCTCCCCTTCCCCCCCCCCCCCTTGCCCCAGAAGTACTGTTTTTGGAGGCGGGGATTGCAGTCTTGGAAATGAAAGTCCCACCTTATCACATGGCCCATAACATAAAAAGGCCTGGCACCAAATCTTGTTCCACTCACTGCCATGTTGGTTCCAGAATCCCCTGTCCCAATCACATGGTCCCTGACATCAGAAGGTCCACCCTTTGACTGGGAAATACAGTCTGTCCACAGGGCCCACCCTCATGGTACATAGCCTGCTTCTGGGGCCCCAGAAGTTCTGCCCAAGCCACGATGCACAGATACAAACTGTCAGGTAGTGGGGGATTGTAATCCCTCTAACAACCTGCCCCATCACTTTCAACCAATCAATGGGGTTTTCAGGGGTGTTAGGCCTCCCTGACAACAGTGCAAAAGCAATCAAGTTGAGGTCTGCATACATAATATCTTTCAGAAGAAATCATTTTAACCAAGTATAGATACAAAGCAAGCCATACACTAAAAATCAAACAGATTCTATAACATACTTTAATTTTATTTCAAAAAAATATTTTTGTCCTGATTATTGTGTGTTTGAGTAGTGTATAAAGAGGTGATTGTATAATAGTTCAAAATAAAATCTTACTCTTGTATATTGTGTATGGGAGAGTAGGGGTGTGTGTGAAGGAGTGTGTGGTTGTGGGGTGGGTGTATGTGTGGTGTGGGGTGTTACGTCTCAGCTCTGTATTCTTGGGGAACCCTGGTACAGGATACAGTCTGTCTGACTCACAAAGGACTCACTCCCCCCCCCTCCCCTCCTCTACCTAAACGAAACTGATTAAGATGCAGTGAGAGACGCACCTAAGACCCTCACCAGGTAAGGGTGACGAGTGAATCAACTGCCCTAGGTCTCATTTACATGAGAGATGGAAAACAGAAAGCCTGAAGCAGAGGCTGCAGTGAATTCTGGGACCAGAGAAGCAGGAGAGCGCTGCATGATGGGGAATCTGTGCTTCCAATGTTAATCAACCCATGTTCACACACACCCAGCTCAGCATTTATCAGACCAGTTCTAATCTGGATTTACTAAGGACTTCCCCCCCACAAGACACACACACACAGCTCTAAGTTTAATAGGCATCTCGGGCCGTACATTCCCCGGTCCCACTATGGGAGGCCTATTTAAACTTGATTGACTAAAACTCGGTTGCCGGGTTAGGGAATGCTGAGGCAAGAGACCGAGTCAGAGGGGGTATGGGCAACATTTGAACAATGGTTAAGGGTTCATCACAGCATCCAGCCTGCTGGAGCCCTAATCCCAGGTGTTGTCATATCTTTCCCGAGACGACTGGTGGGAGTCCTCTCCACAAAAGGTTATGAGCACCCCAATAATTGTCTTAAGTCTGTTAAAAGACTATAGTAAGATCTGGAAAAGTCATGCTAAGCTGAGGCTTGTGCACAACAAGTAAAAATCCAAAATCCTGATGCTGCAAGCTATCTATTGTTCCTGAAGAAACCATGAGATATCCCATCAGTATATCTGCCACCCATAGGAATTTCAAGCTGGCTCCCAAGTATTTGGGTTACTCCCTAATCTTAAGTGTTTCCTGATTATCAATCAGTTTCCTGAGATGGTCCAAACCAGATAACCCCTTGTCAATAGAAAAGACAATGATTTACACTACTGAGGGTGCTTCGAAGCAGCTGAACTGAGGGTATAAAAATCTGTAAGTGTGTGTGCTGCTAGAGGGAGAAGAGGAAGAGGAAAAGGAAGGAAAAGAAGTAGAAGCAGGAGGAAAGAAGGAGAAGAAGAAAACCCCTGTGCTGACACCATCCCCTGTCGTTCTTGGGACGCTGGAAGAACAGATCATCTCTCTCTTCAAGGATTGTGCTACGGACTGTGCCTGTCAGCTTTGCAGCCTGAGTACCGTGGACTAGGTGAGATCCCAGCGTTCTCTGTCTTCTTTCTAGGCATAAACTTCTGAACCTGAACTGTATCAGTTAAGCTTGAGCTAAGTTTCCCCAAATACTTAGTGAAACCAGGGTAGTATTGTCATTGTTGGTGTTTGTTTTTCTTTTGCATGTCTATTACTACTAGTACTATTATATATTTCATATGCTTAGCAATAAATAACTTTTATAGTCAAACTGGTAGTAATTGGGTATATTTTTCCTTCTCTGCTTCTCTTTCCTCCCGTGCTCTGCAGCAACGCTTCTTTTACCTATGCTAAAGATCCCTGTGAAGCCCAAATTATTGTGGGGTCTGCTCATCAAGAGGCCAAAGATTGGGACGTGCTGAGTTTGAAACACATAAGGGGATCAGCTTGTACAGGCTGATTGACCCAGTTTGACTCAGACGTGCCCTTATGAACTGAATGCTGGCCCATGAGGGTGTCAGCTGGACACCCAGCCGGATTCAGAGGGATTCTGTTTACCTGTGTGCTTGTGTCTGACTGCATTTTATTGTTGCTCTTATGAACTGATTCTTGGCATATGAGGGTGTCAGCCTGTTCATGCTGATCAGCCCGGCCAGGTCAGGCGTGTCACGTTAATTTGTGTGTGTCTGTGTGTATGACTGATTTGGTGACTGGAGGAACCCAGTCCCATTGAGATTGAGTCCTGCAAGATAGCTCCATTGGGGGTGAGGGCTTGCAGAAGGGAGAAATACAGCTCCGTATAGTAACACAAGCAGCACATTGACAGAATCACCAAGACCCTAGAAACTATCCCTAATAAATGAGCACACCCCAAAGTAATGGGCAGATTTGGTAACAGGGGGTTGTATGTGGGGATATGAGGAGGTGTATGGAGAGGGTTGGGTGTGTGTGTGGAGGAAGGGCTGCTTGAGCGCTAGGTTCTGGGAGCTCAATGGGGGTGGGTGAGAGTGGAGGGAGGTGCAGGGGATGTGTGCAACAGAGCTTGCCCGGGTGGTGCAGATGCAGTTCCCTCCTTTCTGTCCCATAACTGTTTGCTAGTGCTCTGCATGGGTCTGAGCCCCACCTGCTTCCACTTAGGGCACCCTGCCCCATGCTTCTGCCTGTACCCACCCCAGCCCCAGCCCCGGCCCCAGCCCCAGCCCCAGACAGTGCACGCAGCTTCCTGATGGAGCCACCTTCCACACACTCGGCCTTCTGCAGGTCACTGCTGATCATACTGGGTAGGTGGGTGGAAGATGGCCAGGAGCTGTAACTGAAGAGCCATGCACTGGGGTGGGAGTCACCCAGCTTCAGCTTCCCTTCCCTACCTGCTGCCCAGAGCACTGCAGCAGAGATAGGAGTCATCATCACTGGAAGCAGAGGGAGCCAAGCAGTTCCCTAGGTGGCTGCAGCAGCAACAGCAACAGCCCTGCTGGGAAGTTGTGCATACTGGCGAGGGCTGAGGCCTTCCAGCAGGCAAAGTTGGGAATGCAGCTTACAATGCCCTGGGTGTCAGAAGGTGGTGCTCAGCCCTATGCAGAGTGCAGCAGGGGCAACCACAGGACACATGCAATTAATTGGTGGATACCCGCCCATGGACCAGATCCAATTAGCTGGTGGGCTGGATCTGGCCCACAGGCTATATTTTGCCCAACCCTGCTCTAAAGCCTCTACTCCTGTTACTGTTGGAGACACTGCTAGATGGACCATTGATCTGGCCCAGTGTGGCACTTATGTTCTAAAATGGGTTGGCAACCTATAGCTTGTTGGCTGGATCCACACAGCAGAGCCATTTGATCCAGTCCATGCACATAGGGATTCAGCAGCTGGATTGACACAGTTTAGGTCCAAGGTGCTCAGGGACAAGCGCTATGACTCAGCAGCCATCACCACTTTGCCTCACAGCTACACAGAAAAAGCATCTGCTGCTGCTGCTGTAATTCCCTATGGCAGCACAGGGAAAGTGTCCACAGCCACAGCTGGCACCCATCACTGTGGCAGCAA
>NW_005842169.1:1719337-1777816 GCF_000455745.1 Alligator sinensis | reverse complement strand
TTTGCTACTGTTGCAAAGAATGCCAGCCTCAGACACGCTCCCTCTGCCACTGCAGGGAAAATTTGTGGTAGCAGACAATGGATCCTTGTGCCTGCCTCCTGTGTGCTCGCCCACCTCTGACCTGAACTGGATGAATCTGACCTAGATCCTGAAAAGGGTTGCTGACCTCTGTTCCAATATGTGTGTTTTTCTAGAGGTGGGACTGAAGCAAATTTTGAATCAGAACATCCAGTTTGAAATGTAGAGTAGTTAAAGTCAAGATCCACATTCTGTGCAGATGTCTGTGACCCACTTGCCTCAGAACATTATTGAAGTTTGTATCTGTATCCAAATGTTGAGGCTCAGGCCCATCTGTAATGGATATCGGATAGAGCTAAGCTAATACGAGCACCAATATTCTGCAAGTATTATTTCAGATGTAAGAATATATATAACCCAATCGTGCCTCATTCCCTTGTGTTTACTTTCCATTAGTATGAAAGTGGTTGATAACTACACACAGAAAGTACAGCAGAAAGGGAATTATGAACTAGAACAAGTCAACAGTTTTCCATTGAAACCATTTGGCTCTCTCTATATATATTTCAATATTACCTACTTGTCTTTGATAAATGTAGGTTTTTCATTAAAAAAAATTGAATGCCTAAGAGCTGAGGAGCTTGCTTCTTTTGGTTATTTAATACTTAATTGATGTCTTATGGGGGTTACACCTCTTGTTAAAACTGAACTGTAGGGATTTGTTTTCCCTGATGAGACTTCATCTTTCAAAATGCACTGTATCTATATGATTCCCCAGGAAGTAAGACTGTGTTGTATTATTGGAGGTACTGGTCAACGTATGCACCTAAACTCCTTACAAAAGAAGCAGGAATACACTCTCTCATTCCTATGAGACATGCAGTAGCATTTCAGATTCTAAGCCTAGAGACAGAAATTACACATAAACCAGTATAAGTGATTGGAAATCAGTTCAAATTGTTAACACAAGAGAAATTCATTGCACAAAAACTGCTTTAAAAATGGCCAAAACTGGTTTAAGATAAACTTGGATGGATGTAGTATCAGAATTAACTTTTTTAGAGTAAATCAGTTTATTTAACTTTTGTCCCAGATCTCTTCCAGATTCAAGTTAACTCAGTTCCCCAGCATCCCAGGATGCTTTGCACCTCCCCCCCACAAACCTCCCCTTTCTGGGTGGGCTAATCTTGGCCCAAGCTATCTGCTTTGGTTGAGCATGCTTTTGTGCTTCCCGGATTCTGACAGCTATCTGCTTTGGTTGAGCATGCTTTTGTTCTTCCTGGATTCTGCCCTGGGCCACTGCAGCCACACAGCTGCAGTTCCAGAATCAGAATAAGTGTCTGTTCGCTTGCTCATTGGCTCAATCTACAATCTTAGACCAACCTGTGAAGATTGAATTGATTCAGGCTCAGGCTTTTTGACTGTACTTAGTCTAATGTTTCTGTTTTCATCGAAAATATTTCATTGTTCAGTTTTTCACTGAAAATTGGATGTTTTTGCAAGGGGTGCAGGAATCATTTTCCATCCAGCTTTATTGGACACTTCTGTATATCAATACTCTCTTGCTACTTGATACAGCACAATACTGGAGTTGACAATACCTTTGTTTTTGCCCTGGAACAGAGGTAATCAAATAGGGCATGCGATGCTCACATTTCACCCTGGATCCTAATTAGGAAGAACACAGATGTGCTTTGTATATAGGTATGACAATAATTTAAATCCACACAAGAAAACTTGCATAACTTTCCTCTTCCCTCTACCACTCTTCTGTCCCTGCTTCCTTGGCACAGTAATTCAGGAAACTGCTGTGTGGTTCTTCAGCATATTGTAATAAAACTCTCTCGTCCTGTTTTCTTTTTGCTTTCCCTGACAAATTCTATACCTCAATATATATTTCAAACACTCCTCATAAAAGCAGAAATTAAATGTATACAGTTGCAGAACAGAAAACAGTACTATGCAACTTGCACAACTAAACCCCAGTTATAATGGGGTTCAAATTCCAAGTAAGGTGTTGATACTTTTCAAGTAATTGATAATTTAATGGAGTAAGAAGAGGTACTTGTAAGTAAATGCTTTCACTAATTTGGCATAATGAGTAAATATGAGAGAACTGATATCAATTTGTAGATTTAAAAAAACTGCAAGATACGTTGAGTAACTTGATCACAATTTACTTGTATTTCCTAGTTTTTTAGGGAAATAAAAGCCTACAAAATTCACTGGGTAAGTCATATTGGTAGCTGTCATGTTCAGTTGTATGTTACTATGATTTTTCTTTTTGTAAGTCACACTAACCAGTGCATACCTATTCTTAGCATTTTTTTTAAGAGTACTTCCTTTCAGACTGAATATTTTTTACATTTGACTTCCCCTCCCCCCACATTATATGCAATCGCCATGTCCCTATCTACTCACAGGTAAGAAAATAAAATAAACACAGTTGCATGTTCTGTGCATCACTAAGTATATTATTGGCATTGTAAAAAAAAAAAAATAATAATAATAGAAGGCATAGTTGATCTTCGAGAGTGTTAGAAACTTTTTAGACTGAAGGCATTCCTTCATAATTTTTGTGAATTGATCAGCACCCCATTTCAAAAACGGATTGATCTATTACAAGGCTTACCACCTTGCAGGGCAGGCAGGCAGTAGGAGCTGGGGAGCAGTTAGGCGGGGAGAACCAGAGCCTGCCTTTTTCTGCTTAGCTCTTCATATTTCCTACAACACCACTGGCAGATGTGTAAGTGGGGAGGGGGTTGTGGGGTTGCAGTTGCATCCCCCTTTGATTCCTGCCCACCCAAACTTTAAGATCAACTGCTTTGCAGTGACTGGAGTACTTGTATTCAGTCAGCACTGGGGGAATCAGTTGACTTCATGTCTCATTATAATTTACCTGCTTCCTTCTAAACTTTTCTCTCTGCAGGTGTTAACAACCCTTTCTCCTTCTGAACAGTCTGCATGTTCCATTAATCAAGCTATTTCTTCCTTCTGCAATTCTGCTGTCTCTTAGCTGTTCCTCGTAATGTAGCTCCTATTTCACAGACCTGTAGACTTGTTTTAACTCTCTCTGAAAACATTAATTAAAGTGTGAAAATATCTTTCAATGAAGTATTGGATGCATTGTCAATATACTTAAAAAGGCTAGATTTTGTCTTATGAATCTGAAAAAGAGATATACATTTAATTCTAATTACTACAGGACTAATAAAGCAGAGTCTTTTGAGTACTTGTCCTACTAGTTTGTTGTGTATTATATATAAAAATGCAATTTTATATATAAAATGAATGTACATTCCAATAAGTTTATGTTTTTTTTGCTTCTATATTAAACTGAATATTATAGCCCTAGGCCCCTAGCTTTTTAGTAAAGCCTTGAGCTTACTCTTAATTGGAGAAAAATTTGCTTTGTGTTATGTGATGAGTCACCACCCCATCTGCACCTCCTCTTCAAAATCCTAGATCTTCCCGTGTGTGGAATCTTTCAAAGGATCTTGTGGCACCCCAGGGTACCTGGCATCCTGGTTGGGAATCACTGGTCTAGGATTTTGACAAAGGCATATGATAGGTTTCATTTTATCATTGGTTCTCCCCTAGTTTCTGTGGTGTATATAATAGTCATGAAATATTAATCAACACCTCTAAGTAACTGGTGAGTAATAATCACTCTTCCTGCAGGATAAGTTTTTCATTAATTCATACTGTCTCAGTGATGGAATGCCTCATTTTTTTTTACCTAGAAGACAAAGACATAACAAGGAGCAGAAGCTGATTTTTTAAAGCCAAACAAATTCAAGTAAAAATTAACAGTAAAGGTAATTAACCATTGGGACAAACTTTCAAAGGAAATTGTAGTCTTTCTACACCTTTAAATCTTTCAGTTAAGACTGGATACTTTTCTTGAAGATATGATTTACTCAAATATAAGATAGGACTTAATACAGTCCTAACTGCATGAAAGTTAATGACCTATATTATACAAGTCACATGAGATGATCTTATCACCATCACATTAGTAGGGCTTTTCTGAGCTTACTATGTGTAAATGTTTCTTGTTTTCTTGATTGAATGTAATGTCACTCAGTTTCCTATTGTACATTAGACCATTTTGTGAAGGTTACAAAAACTCCAGTTCTCTTTCTGTTATGAATACCTCCTGCTACTTAACAAAATACTTATTAATCATTCATTATACCTGTACTTGAAGCCTAGACTCTTAATAAGTAAAGCTATTACCCCATGTCAGCTGCTATTTCAGGCATGGAGAACAGTCATCTGTCTGATTTGGGGGCCAATTAAGAGTGCTTAAGGTAGTCACCTTCTTACTAAGCTGCTGACTTTTGTTTGATAAATTTTGATTTAACCCAGAGCCCATGGTTTAATTGTTGCCCTGTGGGGTCAGGCCAAGTCTCAGGATCTCAATATTGCACTGTTAGATAGGAGAGTGTGACTCAATTGCACATATACAAACACACAAAGCAATTAGGTGCATACACACACGTACACACTGGCCTAGGCACATACATACCTATCACCAATTCAAGCACATAAACTATGCGCCTCAAAAGGTAAACATAGATCATTAATTCATATATCATGCACACAATGACATATATATATATATATATACATACACACACACACTCACCAGTTCACACACATACAAGCCACCTATCCATACACACAGATAAGTTCCTAACTTGGACAGTATAGTGTGTATGGGTGTGCTTGGGATACCTGGGGGAAAGTTCAGGTAAGAAAGTTAAAGTGTAGGGCATGAAAGTTGCCAGAACCAGGATTAGAACTGGTGGACTACAGAGAAGTTGGCTGAGGAACTGAGGCTTGGGTTTACTTAAGGTTGACTGGAGCTAGAAACTGAGGCAGACAGCTGAGATACCAGAGAGGGCAGTTAAGTGGTGGGAAGGAGGAGAAAGCCAGGAAAGAAACTGAGGCAGAAACCTGGTTGCTCAGGGGAAAAGGAAAAGGCAGTGGGGATAAGGCAGTGGAAAAGAAGCAGGGGGTTTGGAGACAGAGAGGAGCTCAGGACAGGTGTTGGAGGTGGCAGTGTGCCAGAAGCAGGAGAAGGAGAAATGAGACAGAAGTTAGAGAAGCAGAGATTGGAGCAGGGCCAAACCATAGTAAAGCAAAACCCAACTTAGGGGTCCAGATAACAGTTTTATTACACAGGCAACACACTACACAGACCCATGAAGTTATTGGTTCACACACACAAGCACTCACAATGGCAGCAAGAGAGAGAGACCCATTGGAAGGGTCGGAGTCCAGGTAGGGAAGAGAAGTAGAGTCCAAGTCCTCGGTTGAAGAGAACATAGGGGGTGATAGCTACCTATCCAGGCTAGAAAGGGGTCCTTGTCCAGTGGTGTTGTCTAGAGGGGGGTTGCCAGCAGGGCCTCTGGGTGGATAGGTGGTGTGGCATGGTGCTGGTCCAAATGGAGAGGGCGTCCCATTGGGTCTGTCTTCACTGCCCCTTTTTATAGGGGCAGACCTTATGTGACCCTAGTGACAGAAGACATGCCCAGGCAAGGGTCAGCCCCTGGCATACTGAGCATGTGTGTTCCATGCAGAGATGTGCAGTTTCAGATGCCTGTAATGGTGGGGTACAATGGTCAAGTTTCTGGTTCTGCATGGTCTTTTGTCTTTCAAATGCTGCTCTCTGTTCCTGGGTGAGGTCTGTGTTTCCTGGATGAATCAATGTGAGGTGATGACACAGGCATTACAGGCCATTCAGTAGAGGCATGCTACCATAGTATTTCAATCATTCCCAATCACTCTCATTCATCCGGGAACCAATTTACATGGGAGGGGTACATAAATCATACAGTTGCAACACAGGGGATGCGCGGACAGAGGACCCAAGCTGGAGGCTTGACATACAAAATGGAAACTTGGCATGCCTTACGCTAACCTACATATATAGGCCTAAAACAGTAATCACACAAAATAAAAGCAGTACAAACATAATAATTATCACTTATAAAACAATGGATATCGATATCAAAATAGCAGGGAACTTATTTGCAAAGAGGGGAGAGAAAAATAAAACTTACTACCTAAAATAAAATGTTAAAGCTTATCCTACATCTTAGCTTATTTATACTTATCTATAGGGAATAGAGAGGGAGAGAAAAAGTCAGAACTGGTTGGGGAAAGGGGAGGAATGCATTTAAAAAAAAACAACAACAACAAAAACAGGGGGTTTTGCTACATAATTTTGCAATTTTTTTATTTTTTTATTTTAGCTTTTTAGAGTAAAAAAACCAAAGGTTTATCAGGATCAGGATTGATTTTCGTCTGAAGTACCAACATTTGATTTAGAGTAAGTTATACACTAAAATGTTTCAGTTTGGGCAGATATCTAGCTGTACTGCTGCACAACTGTCAATTGGTCTGCTCATGCATGTTCTTTTAAAGGTATGATGTGATCTGATCTGATCTAATCTGCACTTCCAACAGTTGTCCCCCTTGCCATGCCACATGTGCATGGCAGGACATGTGATTTTAGGATCATGGATCAGGGAGAGGTTCCTTGAACCTGGAGTTCCCAGAGGCCAGAAATGGCAAAGAAAGCCATGTGTGCATCAGGTACCCCCTGATATAGACCTCATTTCCCACCATCTGCCTCCAAGGATCAGGCAAGGGTTTGGTGTCCAGGAACTGACTCTGCCTCTAGCCCTATTAGGGGCTGCCCTATTCTGGATCCTGATACTCAGCTGAGTGTTGGGACCTATTGTTGGCCAGCCCCAACTTGAAACATGTTCAGTTTAAGCCATGATAGAAACAAGCCGCAAAGTTGTCACACATCATATGTGGAATAACATTGTGCCTTGTTTACTGTATTATCATACTTTGAATTTACTATTTAAAGTGTGATTAACCTGTTAATTGCAACTTAAATGTAATGTGTGTTAGAGATGTTGGAACCTCAGTGAGGATCTATTTTCATATATGTGCAAACACTAAATTTGAGCAGGTTGTAAGTATTGTATTCAGTGACAGTGCTAAGTATTGTTGAATACAAGGTTTATTTGATTTGATAATCACAGGAATAAAAAAAAAAGAATTCAGTTGAGCTGACAGAATTTTTAAGAGGTTGACTTAGACTTATTTATGCACAGAACATCCTTCATGGGTGGGCTAGGAAAGCATATGTAGTACCAATTTTTTTATTTGGTAAAATATTTCACTTTTGATGGTCATTCTTTAAACATCTCTCCTGCTTCAAGAGATTTGAATAAATCAGTTATTTATTTTCCTTTACTTGTCTGAAGCCAAAAGAGAACCTGGTTACTGTTTAGAAAACCAGGTTCTTCACTGGAATTCGGAGGTAATTCCAAACCTTTGATATTATTTCTTTTTTCTTTTTTCAAGCACCATTTGCATTTTACAGCTCATTTACCTGAAAGGCATCTGAGTGCAACTGTTAAACCATTGGGGTATAGGGACCAGAGGCATAAGAGCATAGCCAGAAGCCTGGGATAACTGCTATATGCAGGGGAAGTGGTGACTTTTGGTTGCTGCTATACCACCTGCATGATTGTGTGGTTGCTGGGTTTTTTGTCTGCCCCCACTGCCCTACTAAGTTGGTATCTAGGGAAGCAGCTCTGCTAGACCCTCCTTAGTTATGCCACAGGCAGAGACATTGCAAAATGCTGGCCTAAGAATCAATCATTCTTATCTGAGTGATGGCATATTTTTGTCCCAACACCAAAAGATCTGAACAGTGAGTACGCTACAGCAGTGGTGTTCAGCCTTTTTTCATTTGTAGACATCTAAAAAAAATGAATGAAGGTGCGTATCCTTTTGGAAATTTCAAATAGAGACACAGATCCCTTTGAATTGTAAGTGGAGGTATTGACACACTTTTGATTGATCATAGTCACCTTTTGCAGACCTTAATCATAGTCTGCAAACCCTACAGCATCCACAGACCACAGGTTGAAAACCACTGTGCTGCAGTGTTATATTATGTAAAATATTATCCTCTGTTAAAAAAAATCAGAATTGCTAGAGTCTATGTTCTAGCTTCTATGCTGGTGTTAGCTAAAGGAGTTTTTCCTTTAGCTCAAATGACCAGGGTCTATGTACTAAGAGCAGATGGATCTAAATTCTGATATTGTAACCATAGTGCAAAGCACAGTGATGTCTTTGAAATCTTAAGTGACGGTTGTTCTACAAAGACACATTTCTGTGTGATTGTTTTTGTGATAAAAAAACAAAAAATGCTTATTGTGAAAATATATTTCCAAGATAAATACAATATTCATACTTTATAGAATGAATCAAACAAATGACCAACAAACTTACAAAAGAATTAATTAGTAAGAGCTCTATTCCTTTTTCTCTCTGCCATTGAACAGACAACGTACAGGTCAACCAGCATTAAGGAATTTTGTTTAACTAAAGTCATAAATTCAGGGACTTACTAGTAACACACAGAGATACCTATTTACTTGTATTTTGCTAGTATAAACATTGTGAACCTGACACCGCCCCCCCACCCCTCTCCCCCAAGAAGATACAGATAGAAGGACATTGACAAATCCATTATTTCCAAAAGCATAAAGCACTGGCACTGGGGGGTATTTAATCTGAAGTGCTATAAATCACTTCAAAAACTAAAGAAAACCTTCAAAAAGTAGAAAGCATGTCTATTTAATCTTGACCTCAGTTTTAAAGAATTCCCAAGGATCAAATATATCAACTCAACCCATTCAAGCAGTTCTTGAAAATTATGTTTGTTACAGGGAAGAAGATCCAAAGCATTTCAGCTCTCATGCTATTCATGAGCTGGACTTTTTGTGTCTTCTTCCTGTAGGATTTACAATGACTCCGGTGGAAATTTAGCTTAAAGTGTAAAAGCATGTGCACTATGGCTAAGTACAGACAGTCAAAAAGCCTGAGGCTGAATTGATTCAGTCTTTGCAGGTTAGTCTAACCTACAAAGATTAAACTGAGAAACAACTGGACACACATTTATCTTTGATTCAGGAAATACAGTCACATGCCTGCAGTGGCTCAGGCCAGAAGCCAGGGGGTGGAGGGGTGCTAAAGCACAGTTCTCTGGAACGTCCTCTTCCTTCTGCCCCGCAAGATCTCTTGGATTTTCAGTCCAGCATCAGAGTAGCAGGACTTTGCAGGGTTGCTCATTACTTCCTCTTCCTGCTTCAACAGTTCCCTTTAACACTTCATTCCTATCATACCTATATACACTCATTAAGAACTAATTCACAGAGCAATGGGAATTGGCTTTAAAGGTAACATGGGGGTAATTTAAAGGTAATCCTAGGGTTATGTACAGTGGGAGAGATGAAGGTCCCACATGAGGCCAATTAAATCTAACTTAACTATACACATCTTCATTGGAATAAATGTTCCAGGGGGTATTTAAGGAATGTGGTTTGTAAGGACACTAGCTGCACAACTCATCAAAACATGGCCTTATTCCAAACCACAGTTCTGCCAAGCATCATGCTGGGGAACTTGGGAACTGGATCAGTACTGACTTAGCTAATCACTGAATCAGCAGCATCACTTTCAGTTACACTTTTGGGGTTTTATTCAACTGACTCAGTCTAATACTGCTGAGCTTAAGATATCTGGTGGCATTAACTGGGCTGATACAGCTGGAGGCACCAATCATTTCATGCTGTGTCACAATGTCCAGCAGACATACAACCCTGCTATTCAAAAACCTGCTATTCCAACCTCTCAGCCTTTATCCTTTAGCTCACAAGTTCAGTATGTCTGGGGGAAAATTCCATTTACATCTTTAACATCACTGAATGTTGCTTTTAAAAAGTTTGAGACTATTAGATTCACATAACAGCTAAAAAATACTCTTCTCTCACTGTAATTGTTAGAATTTTTACAGAAGCATTTTTTTCCTCTTGCTTGAAAGCCCTATGTTGTATTTTAAACTTGCCAGGCACTGCTGTTCACCATTTTCCCATAGTTCACAGGCTGTTGATCTAATTAAAAGCTTCTTTTGGAGCTTACTATCCTAATCGTGGTTGAAAGCAAGACACTTTAACGATAGGAATTGTAATGTTCTGCAAGTCCCATTCTTTCCCTTCCTTTCTACCTCCCACACTCCTTCCCAGCACCTCCGGTTATGAAAGCAAACTCCAACCCAGAGCTAATCTCCTTTAACTTTGGACGCTATCGACCGTTTGTTATTGTTCATAAAGAGGCAATGTTCTGTTTCCAAGAGGAATAACAGCTTTGTTGCTTTGAAGTGACTAAGGGGGGGGAAAGAAATGAAGACAGTAAAGTATTATTTTTAACTCACAGACAGAAAGTTTACACGGCTTTCAGTAGTATGAGGTGATTTAATAGATTAATACATGCTGACTTGATATAATAGGAAGAAGGGTTTGAAACAATTCATATAATCATTGTAGAATCAAACAAATACCTGAGCACCACAATAGAATGCGTCTTAAGTTGTTACTTTAAAACTCCTTCTTCAGAACTTATAATATCAAACATGGGAAAAATCATAGAAAACTCGGGCTGGAAGGGATCTCAGGAGGTAATCTAGTCTAAACCCCTGATGAAGGCAGGATCATCCCTGACTAAAACATCCAAATGTTTGAATAACTTGTTCTAAGAAACATCCAAAGCTAGAGATTTCACAATCTCTGTGGGTAGCACCTGCTTCAATGCTAAACCACCCCTCACAATGAGAAAGTACTTTCTAATATCCACCCTAAATTTTCCTTTCTGAAATCTAAGACTACTGCTTCTCTTCTTGTGTCTGATAGCCGCGGAGAACAGATGATAGAATAGTAGGGTTAGAAAAGGCCTCAGGAGGTTATTTAGTCCAATGCACTAGTCAATGCTGGACTGTCCCTGACTAAACCATCCCAGTTAAGTGTTTGTCTAACCTGCTGTTAGGCCCCTGCTACACCTTATATATTATGCAGTTAACTGGTTAATCACACAATACATTTAGACCAGCCATATGTGCAAAGTAATTATCACACAATTAACTGGTTAATTGTGCAATAAATTTAGAATAGCCGGATATACAAAGTAATTATCACATGATAAAAATGACTATCCACCTACAAAAAGACCCAACAAACTATAAATTTAGTGCTTGGAAATATGTAACAACTCTATAGCTGGCTTTTGTCCAGCTTTAATTTAAACATGTAGCAGGACCCTTAAGAACATTCATGGATGGAGATTTCATAACCTCTCAGGTTGTGCCTGTTCCAATCCTTAACCACCCTTGTCGTGAGAAAGTTCTTCTTTAATATTCAAGCTAAATTTCCTTTGCCTCAATTTAAAATCAGTGTTGTTGTCTGGACCCCTGACTCCACAGGGAATAGTCTCCATTCTTAATCATCCTTCAGGTATTTGAAGACTGTTATCAATGTCCCTGTGTCTTCTCCAGACTAAATACTGCATTTACCCAAGTCTAAGATGACCATAAATTTAGGAAAAGCCCCTAATAACTAGATTGCATATATAGAAAATGTATATATTCATTATGATTTTCAGGTATTGAATCTAATTATTGGAAGCTTGATTTAAATTCACTGCCTTCCCTCTGCTACAGCAGGGAAAGCACTGGCTGGGGGTGTTGAGTAGCTCCCTTACCCTCTGCCACCTCCCTCCCCCTTTTCTTTCCTATTTAGTCTTCCTGATACCCTGCCACCTGTATCTCTCCAGATCCCCACACTCTCTACCCTTTCCCCACAATCTCTGCCCCTTCTCCCCTCCCCACAATTTCTTCTTCTCCACCCACTCCCCACAGTCTCTGCCTTTTCCCTCCCCCCGCTTACTGTCAGACACTGCTTAGGCTGCATTCCCTTCCAGGCTATGGAGTTCAGCATGTGGAAATTTCCCTATATTCCATGCCTAGGAAGGAATCCAGCCCAAGCCAGAGCCAAGCTATGTCTTACATTAAGGGGAGGAGGGGGCAGAGATGGGAAGAGGTGGTAGAAGCAGCAGAGGGCACGTGAAGGGGAGGCAGGAAGATGCTGTGGGTCTGACTGGCCCAGAGTCAGTCAGCAACTGCCTGCCCCCCACCCCCACTTTGTATGCAAATCTAAGATGATGGGCTTTCTCCCCATATTTATTAGAAAGGGAAAAAAAATCTTAAATTTGAGTAAATATGTTAATCCATATTCTTTCAGTCTATCCTCACAAGTTATGTTTCCCAGGCCTCTCATAATGTTTGTTGCTATTTTCTGAACTCTTTCTAATCTATCCACATGTTTCCTAAAAGCGGGGGTGGGTAATTAGAAGGTCAGGGGAAGCTTCACCAGTGCCACATACAGTATGCAAATAACTTCCCTTGATTTGCAAATGACATTCTTTTTAATACTGCCCAATATGTTATTGGCCCTTTTACTGCAACGAGAGTACACTATAGGCTCATATTCACTTTATGGTCCACTGTAAGCCCCAGGTCCTTTCCTGCCGTACTGCAGTAGCCAATCATTCTTCAGTCTGTATTTGTGCTTGTGAATATTCTATGCCAACATTATAGAACTTTGCATCATGGATAGGTTAGAACTAATTGGATCATCTTGGGGGGAAAAAGACATTTCAGTAATAGATAGCAAAAAGAAAAATGCTACCTCTTCCTTCTTTCCTTGTGTCCTACTTCTATTTTAAGTAAAATAATTATTATCTAGTATAAAACGCAAGTGGGTGGTCAGGTATGTAGGTAGCTTAATACTGTGGACAGGCACCATGGTTTTGAGAGGAAACAGGTCTTATTTATTCCTGAACCAATCTGTCAGTTACTAGTTTGTTCCTGTCCCTGAGGCCAAGAGTGATGTGCCCATATACAGCACAAAAGGAAGAAGATGTACCTGTAAGATGAACTGTGCTCTTCAGCAAAAAGATCTTATTCAGTCAGATTCAAACTCACATTTCACATTTGTAATGGGGAAAAATTAGAACCCATTCAAAGTGAGAACTAAACTGCCAAGGTGGTGTTGTCAATTGAACACACACAGATAACCTGATCTCCTAAAAGTAATGGCCTTTCATATCCAGTGGGAGATATTAACTGATGTGTATCAGGACTCTGGGACTGTCCCTTTGAATATTTCCAGTATTTATCAATTGTTGACATTTTATACAAATTTTTCTTGCAGAATCCATTAGCCACCTGTGTTATCAGAGAAGGATATTCTGTCTGCATTAAAAAAAAAATTACAATATTAAGATAGATATATTGTACTAAAGAATAACAAATGAAAAATGTGGCAGTGAAGAAGATTGTATGGAAGTATCACCTATTGGAGACTCTGCATGGTGGATAAACAAATATTGGGATAGGTGTTGATACAAAACACTATCTTACATGAACATTCTCCAAAGAAAAGATACTTGTTAACAGCTCTTTAGTTTACTACTTTTTCTTTAGGATGATCTAAATTAATCCAACTCAGTTCTTGAATCATTAAGCTTTAAAAAAAAATGTTTCCATTGCTTTTCAAACAGTTGCTTTATGAAAATATAAGACACTGTGTATACGTGAGGTATCTGAAAATTCATTAGTCATAGCTGTGGGCCTAACTCCTCCTTTTGATCTCTCTGATTATATTGGATCTTTTGCCCTTCACAGGCGTGTGGTGGAATTTTGCAGTTGTCCCACTGAACCTGCTCAATTTGGTCTCAAAAACTAATAACAGAAGAGAAAGGACCTTCAGTTTCTAAAAGTGTATGCAGTTACCCACACCACTACAAAAACAAAAGAACTTCCCCCCTCCGACTCCCTGGAAAGAAAAAAAGAATAACATCAATCAGGGAAATTAAAATTACTCATTTCAGGGAGCAGGATGTGTAGAATATTTTGTCAAAACAGTGTCTTTGATTGGACACCTCTCTTCCCTTTGGGAACCTTTGACCAATTATATGGTGAACAACTGTTGCCTTATTTATATGTATGTTTATTAGCAGACAGAACAAAATGTTAGGCCCTCAGCAGATGTTAAGTTTGCCATGATTAATGGGTTAATCCCAATGTAAACTGCAACATGCCACATGTTTGGCAAACAAGTCACAAAGATGTTCCATGTTTAATGCAGATCTTCTTTGGGGCTACATTGTATTGTCCCCTAATTTGAACATGTGGCATGCAGCATTGGGCTGTATTGTGTTGGCTCGCCTCCTATGGAGACATTTAAACCCAGACTGCACAACCTGATGTTGGGTCGTAGCATAGGCAGGTCACCTGGGCTACCCTATGCCCAGATGCACACACCTCAAAACAGAAGCTATGGGGTTAGGGGATATGCAGATGAGCATTGAGAAGTTCCCTGGTCTCTGACTACATGTACAGAATTGGGGTGGACAGCTAGGGACTGGGGAACTCTCCACTTCCCAGCCATATGCCAAGAACCAGAACCCCACTTGATCTCTGGAGGCAGCCTTGGGTCCCAGCTCCAGGAGACAGGGCTGATCCCTACGCATTCAAATGTGTACTAGTACAGCCTGGCATTAGGAAAGTAGCTGCCCAGTGCTGGGCTGCACTGATGCTTACAGTGTGCAGGAAGTCTGGCATAGGAAACTGGGTCCCCCGTGCTGGGCTCCTCACTTTTCAGTGATGTAATTGGGATTTGAGGAATTTTTTGCCTGATACCAAAAATTGCATGTATTACCATGCACATCTAGTATGGCAGGATGCACAGTTTTTGAGACTGAGCATACAGTTCCTCATAAATCATTTTAATGTCTGCCAGGGGCCTTAATGTGATCTCAGAACAAGAGTTTAATTGCATAGTTATTGTCTTCTAAGCATAGTTTCACTAAACACAGAGATAGATAGACTTCCCTCTTATGGGAAAAGGCCAGAAGGGACACCCAAGACACCTTAAAACATAACATAATCTCTTTTTTTTTCTATCCAAAGAGCTATCGCTAGCTTGGTCTCCTTTTAAAAGAAGCCTGTCTTTTCTCACAATGACCTCTCTCCTTTCTGTGTGTCTAAGTACAACTGCTTAAAAATTTTTGTAAAAGGGCCAAGGTGCAAAGCCTTGCATCTTCTTTAAACTGATTTTCTCAGTCAACCAATTCACCTGTCTAAGAATTGCTACCTGAAAAGGTTGCAGCATTATTTGGCACATAAAAATAATGGCTTGTGATTCTTGGAAGAGTGGACTGAAACTCTTTACTGTCATTCCATGATAGAAGTCCTATGTATGTATGTATAATGGTTCAGTATGAATAACCCTCATACTTATCTCATAATTTACTATATGCATCACTATCTTATCACAGGTTGGGAAACAGAATTGTGCACTGCACAGAAAAAAGCCCATAAGAGACTTTTTCTACTATCTTTTTGCCTCCCTTTGAAGACAATTTTGCATTAACAGCTGCAAAAAATACAGATAATGTAGAAATTGTGAAGACTGCCTTTTTAGGTATGTGAGAACCTAGAAATTCAAATGGCTATTGTTAACTAGAATAGGATTTAGAGATGATTGTGGTCAGAAAGTCTGCAATAGAATGTTTTCCTCTGTCACAGTTAGTTGGAACCAAAATGAACTGCGGAAACAATTTGGTTTTCATGATTCAAAGCAGACAAGTTTCAATCAGAAGCATACCTGGTTTCTTGCCAATTGCTTCCCAGGCATAAGCTTACTTATCTGGCAAGCTGTTGGGCAGCCTGGGATTCCAGGTCCTGCATCTAGTAGTCTATCCTAGAGGCTGATGGAGGGCTCCGACAGTTTCTTGGTTCCTCCTTATTTTTCTTGATAAGATGCTGCAGATTAGCCTTCCAAGCTCCCATTTCTTCTCCATATTCTCAGGTAGACTGTCCTGTTGGGGTACTTTCAGGCTTTTTAGGTTCTGAAAATTCTGGTTTCCCTTCAGCCTGCCAAAATGGTGGTGGAGAACTGGGAATCTGAAAGCCATTATAGCATTAATTCTCAATTCCTGAGACATTCAGCTCATCTGGGACTCCTGGGGTTTCCTGGCTCCTTAGGTTCCCAACAGACTATTTGCAGACAGCAAATATGGTAGGAAACTCAAAGCCCTGGTAGGAAGTCCAGTTTATAAGCCTTCTTATTCATGTCATCTTAGTAACCTAAGCAAAGAGATATCCAGAGTCTTCATCATGGGGTAGCCAGACTGCTTCCGAATCATGTACCCTAGGGTATTTTCATTCACAGAGAACTTCAAAAAAGTTGCTTTTCATTCCAAATTGAAATAAACCCAAGTTGTATTATTTTGAAATTCTCCATAAAAATGAATTACCTTTCTTTGCATAGCTCTGATTCTTTTAAAAATGATAGAAGAAAAATAGCTTGCAGTAATTTTTTTTTTTTGTGTTGGTTTTAATTAATACAAGTTAAAATGTATGAAGTTGTGCTTGATACTTTCATTTATGCTGATATTTTCCATAAAATGCCTAGGGAGGCATTATGCTGACGAGCGTTGCCAGTGTTCAGAATACTTTGACCCTCACCCCTGAATGGCTCCAAAACACTCCCTTTTATGGAAGGCTAGGAGGGGCTGCTCATTTACAGCTTAATTCCTTTTTGTGCTTTTCTGAACGTTAATGAGGATCAGAATCTTTCCCAAATATTGTATGACTGACACTTACAGCAGTACATAGCCTAGAACCATAGTACTGAAACCAATTACGTCTTTTAGGCTGCCCTTTAATGTCAATGTTAAATGCTAATACTAACAGCAGGTAATGTAATGCAGTGTCACAGAAATTCTTCAGATGCAGTGGTGATATCCATGTGATAAATTCCAGAGGCAAGTGTTAAGCTGCATTTATCATTCACCTTTATCATTTCACTAGCAGTCCGCCCTGTAATCCATTTTCTCCAAGCCTATTTTTAATATCCCAGAATTTTCAGAAACTTCTGTCAGATAAATTCTGCTTCCCCCCCTCCCCCCCACCTTACCAATGGTAAAATTCCCATTTTAACATTACGCTGATGTAAGGAAAAAGGTGAACTTTACTCACTCTGACACTGATTAGTGATTTAAAGTGAGACTGATCAGGAGGGGATGTACAAATCATTGAGTTTTTAGTCTTGCAGCTATACCAAAAATAATATTAAAAATTGGTTACAGGAAACTGATTTTTAATGTATTTTTATTGTTCTTGAAACAAAAACAAAGATGGATTGTGTGGAATGTAGCATTCTATTTGATATACCACTTTGCACCAGACACTAAAAAAAAAAAGAAAGAAGAATTGGATGGCTAAATGCATATGGGTAGAATCCCTTTTTCTCAGTAGCTCAGGGGATCACAGCATTCATTTAAGAATGGGAGCCCAAAGAACACAGGATTGTGAGATATGGCATCATGATGGTACTGTCATTCATTTGAGCCAGCCCCGATAATTCTGTCATGGCCTCACTGTTCATGACTAATACAAACATCCCATTGAAATCTTTGCACCAGAACATAATGTATTCCTTATCTAGAAATAAAGAGATTAACGTATTTATACTATACCCATTGTTAACACATGGTCTTTTAAAATCTGTCTTGTTTTAATTCTCATTCTTTTCTATTCTTTTTGTAACTTTGCATAGCTTCACTCTGCAGAGACTGCTTTCCTTTTTCGTTCTTCATCACTAAAGGAGCTTGGGTGGCATGGGTGGTAAGGCACTTAGTTGACAGACCAGTGGTTGTATTAAAAGGCCTGGGGTGGAAGCCCAGAGGCCACAAGCTTGAGGCCATAGCAGAAGTGCTTATGGCATAGCCCAGTTAGATTCCAACTAATCTGTGATTTCTGCTAACTACCTCATCACACAAGGATATGAAAAAGGAAAGGATCATCAAATTTAATTACTTTTATGTGCACGGTAGACATATTTGGCACGTAAGCAATTTGACAACAAGATGCTGAGGGGACCTGCACATTTTATTGCCTTCCTCTGAAACAAGGTTTTTAACTTTCCTTTATATTTTGATTAAACAAGTTGGGAACTCCTGAGTCAACACATTTCAACCCAGCACCTGGCACTAGGCCATTCTCTTTCCAGTAGAGAAGATTGGCATGGTCTTAGAGAAATGTCCAATTTCAAATCTTATAAGGGCTTTTACTTGTTCTTTCTATCCTTTATCACAGGGGTTAAAATGCAACATCTTAGTTTCATTAAGTCATCACCCTCTCTGCATCAATGTGTCTTAACCCTCATCTGTTCTCATGAAACTGTAACAGCAGTTGTTCTCATGTGGTAACTTGTTACCCCACCCGCACAAACAAAATGGAACAAGTGACAAGAGTATAAATATACCAAAAACTATGTATTAAACATACAGATTGTTTAAAAGAGTATTTATGATTATTTGAACCCCAAATATTATTTAACTAGAACTATGAAAAAAATTTAAACTTTTTTTAGAGTTTCAAAACGTGAACAATGAACAATGAATGGATAAATGAACAATTTGCTGAGTCTGCAGTTCACACTGGTTTCAAACTAACAATTACTTCCAAAAATATTTCCTAACTGTTTTAACTAAATATTGCATTCCTCACAAAGCAGCAGTGATGTACTGTGTTGCGCACAAGCAAATGACTTACAATCTTTGCATTGCTTCTGGGTTTTGTGGTCATCTGTCCCTGGACAAAAAGCACAATGTCCACTCATGCTTACAGAAGGTTGTACTGGGGGGCATTGTTGCAATTTGTAATTGAGGGCAGTCATACCAGACTTGATAGACTTAGACAGATTCTGTGTATCCATCATTCTTCATTTTATTTGTCCATTGATCAACTGTTCTCCAAGCTCCTGCAAAAAAAAGTGCCATTCTCTTAAATGCAATTTTTGCTTCAAGTTTGCATTGTGGGCCTCCCAAAATGATGGGGCGGGAAATGCCAGCCACATCCAGCATATTGAAAATTAGTGTCATTGGCCATCTGTTGATTTTCCATCTGCAGGTGGTCATATGGACTAAGTGGTCAAGGCTGTCCACCTCACCCTTGTTTTTATTGTAGTCATGGGTGATGTCTAGCTTTCTTTGTTCTCCACCCACTGACAGGTCATGGTATCTGCTTGACAGCAACAGCACAACTTTGGACTTCTTTCAGATACAGGAAATTAGGGTAACTTCCCCATCAAAAGTAAAAAATGGAAAAGGTGGGGCTGTGTGGGGCTCGGAGCAGAGCTAAGGGAAAATTTGGGGTGGCTACAGCCCTGCGTAGCACCTGCTTTAGCTCCACCCCACAGCTGCCACCCACCCTGCGCTGTGCAGATCTGGGGGCAAATGCCCCTCCCCCCAGGGTGCAAGCAGTTGCGGGAGCCAACTCTACCGCATAAGCTGTGCCTCTGTCCTGCACCCCGCATCATTCTTTGTTTTATTTGTCCTTTGATCAACTGTTCTCCAAGCTCTGGCAAAAAAACGCCATCTTCTTAAATGTGATCTTAGCTTTCAATTTGTACCGTAGCCTAGCCAAATGATGAGGCTGGCAATGGCAGCCACATCCAGCATATTGAAAAATAATGTAATTGGCCACCTCTTCATTTTCCATCTGCATGTGGTCATATATTGACTATGTGGTCAAGGCTGTCCACCCCACCCTTGTTATTATTGTAGTCATGGATGATGTCTGGCTTTCTTTGCTATCCACCCACTGACAGGTCATGCTGACAGCTGCAGCACAACTTTGGACTTCTTTGGAACATGGGAAACTAGGGTGAGTTCCCCACCAGAAGCAAAAATGGATGAAAAAGTTTCCCTTCTTTGATTTGCTGCATTTTGTTTGGGATATTGGCCTTGTTTTTCTGAATCGTACCCACATAGGTTAAATCTTGCTGTAGCAGTCTTTCTGTCAGGTCAGTACTTGTGAATAGACTGTCACCTACAGTATTCCTTCTTGTCTTGTACTAGGGATGAGCCAGTTTTTCAATGATCTGGATACCAAGATTACCTTGGCGTGGAGCTTCTGGTTGCTTGCCCTGGGTAGATGTCTCCAGACAAGAGGAATGATGTAGCTGCATCACAGCACCACCACATTTTCAAGCCATATTTGGCAGGCTTGCTGGGCATATACCGTCTGAAGGGACAGTGACACCTGAACTCAATGAGCTATTCATCAACTGTCAGGTGTATTCCTGGAATATACTATTTCCTGAGCTGCTCCACAAATTGTGTCCAAATATCTCTGAAGGCAGCAAGCTTGTCCACAGCTCTCCTTTTCTCATGTGTCAATTTGTTGTCAAATCTCAGGTAGTTAGTGATTTGATGGAATCACTTTAAACTCATGGTGGCACGGAAGCAAGGATGCCCAGTGGGTAGTTCTCACAACTCCTCCAGTGCCTCGTGACCACCGTGGTATAGACCACTCAGCAGAAGAATGCCAATGTAGGCTTTCAGCTCTGTTTCATCCAGGTTTTTCCACTCCTTTCTATTTTCAGGGTGGCTATCATTCCACTCCCTTAATCTTCTTTCTGACTCTCTGTTTGTTTCTTTTATGATAACAGTCAGGATATTTTGTGAGAGAAACAGGTGGAACATTTCCACCACTGTGTCTTTATTACTTTCTCTTGTTGGCCCACCACTTTCATGAACTATGTCCTTGGCTGTTCTCTGATAATGTATTGGCTGTAGACTTTTTTTCCCACACTGTCATTCCTTCTTCTAAAGGTGTGATCATCTGCAATGTTTTCTGGGGGTGGTCGGCAGAGGTTCTGATCCATGTCCTGTTGTAGCTTTCCTCTGTCTTCCATGGTAGCCCCATGCTGGTCCTCTTCCCTTTCTCACTGGAAGTGTTGGCATTATTTCTGCTTGTGGCACCAACTCCTCCTCATCTGAGCTGGATGAAGCTTCCATAGACACATGGTCTTCTTGCTCTGAACAGTCTTCCATGTCTGGAACAAAGTCAGCATCCTCACTGGCCTGGGATAAGATTTCATCAGTAGATGTGACACTGTCATCCCCAGTTACCTGTGCAAGACAGGCTTCAGCACTGAATATGTACTGCCTTCTCATCCTGCACTGCAAAAAAAAAAGAAAAGAAAAACAGTTTCCATGCTGAATACATATAAATAAAAATCAAAGACAAGCCTGTCCACCTCTGCTGTCACAGAAGCAATTCTGCCCTGCCCTATGGCAGCACAGGTAGCATCCTCTCCTCCTGGGTACAGAAGCCAGAGATCAGCATCCACCCTTTTCAGGCAAGCCAAATGTGGGTGGATGCTGTTTAGAAACCTCACATGCAGGGGCTTATTAAAAGCAGAAGGCTGTTAAGCCCTTACCATTGAAGGGAATTCCATAGTGTACATTGTATTGCAGCATGATGTTGTTCTATTTCTTCTCTGCTGTTCCTTTGCTCCTTGTCCTCACTTCCAACAAAGGCAGGGCAAGCTAGCTTGTATGTTATAAAAGGAGCAAGAGAGGCAGAGTTTTGCCATAAGAAAAGAAAGCAGAGGTGGATTTGGGTGTGAAAAAGGGTGGGTTTGTTGTTTTTTTGGCAAAGGGCAGGGTGTTTTGATGACCTTGTAGCCTTCGAGCAAAGTGGTTAGCAAAAGGGATTACCACATCTTCTGCAAAAGCAGAGTGGAGGGTGGCCATTCATTAGTTACCATGAGTACCTGCAGTGGACATGAATGAGGTGTGAATGAATGTTGGCCTTTCAGATGCATCCACCCAAAGTGGCCAAAAAGGTCTAGGCCTGTTATTTATACAGAAATTGCATTGGGGTAACAAGTTACCCCAATACGTTAACATAGGCATGGGGTAAATTGTTACCCTATGTGGAAAAACACAATCACACCTGGGGTAACATGTTACCCTGGGGAGTTTTTCATCCACAGAGAGCAAACCATTCATGTAAGCTGGATGTTCTTTGGGGATATTGTGCACTGCAGTGCCAGTGACAATGTCTTTAAAATATATACTTTTTAGAATTAATTAACTTTAAGATACTGCACAAAATATATGTCTTGGGTAGGAAATTACCCCATGAGAATGTATGAAGATTAAACAGATCTTTACACTAGCCTTTCTTGATGAAATATTCTTTGGGTATATCCTAATTTACACAGTAGCTAACATTTTAATGCATGCCTTTAAAATAACTCCACATTGATTATGTTGTATGTAGTTCAAAGAGCAATTTCCAACTCTGAAATCACATGACTAATCCAGACATTTATATTTCTTTTCAGTTTATTGCTATTATTTGTATTCAATCATGGCAGCTGAGATGAGGCCCTTATGTACAAACAAACATATAGAGACAGCTTCAAGGACTTTCAATCTAAATAGACAATACAGACAGAGTGTGAAAAAATGAAGTATTATTATCTCAATTTAAATATGGGGTACTCACACACAGATACATTAGCACAAGAAAATTATGACAACATCAGAAATTGAACTCTGATTTCTTGAATAGGAGGGCTCTTGAGGTAGCCCTAGGTCCTAGTACACCCTTCTGAAACAATTCTTTGGGGTCTGGCCAAGAAGATTACATTTTAGGAAGAAAGTAAATGCAGAAATGGATACCCCTCAACAGTAAATTATTTCAGCAAGGCAAGCCTTCAGACAATGCTAGGGGACGTATAAAGAGAAGATTCCTTTGGTAAATTGTAGATATACCATCACCAGTAGTAATTCAACGTTTCCAGTTCCTAGCATCTAATTGTACAGATGAATGCTCTTTGACCTAATTAATAGTTCCTCGCTGACCTTTTTTATACCTGTTTTTTTGCAATCACTGATGATCATATAATACAAACTTGTCGAGTTTTAGGTTCTGATTCCTGGTACATGGAACTTCTGTCCACAATCCGGCTGTACTCTGAGTTAAAGTCCTTTTCTTCACCTCTGAGACAGTTTGGTGAGCAACCAGGCTATCAACACACCAACCAGACTATCTGAATGATAATCTGAATCCTCCTGCCC
The DNA here is from genome assembly GCF_000455745.1 of Alligator sinensis. Lineage (NCBI taxonomy): Eukaryota > Metazoa > Chordata > Crocodylia > Alligatoridae > Alligator > Alligator sinensis. The sequence continues at coordinate 1,754,920 of NW_005842169.1, read as the reverse complement.
CTTCCAGCTCAAGCTGACTTGACTTAATGTCACCAAAGTGATCCCCTATCACTATCAGGTTGTCATCATTTCAAAAGCAAAATAGGAAAGACAAGTTACCAGAAAACAACTTCTTGTCTTTATTTAGGAGTGATGCTCCTCCCTAGTGAAAGTCCTCTGGTCTGTCCCCAATATTACATAGTCATCTCATCCTCCTGAAGGAGAGGGGTAGTCCCAGCAGAAACCCTGGACGGTAGCTTTCTCTTTCCCCACTTTTAGCCAGCCATAGCTTTTTAGCCATATTGGGTGCCTATACATGTGCATCAAGGCTGCTTCAATGCACTGTAATTACTCTAGCAGACTCCAGTGTTATGTATATCAGTATCCCTATGCTGAAAAATGGCAGCAGGGGTGCTTTAACTAAAGCTCATTCAATTCATTTTTCAGCATGGGGACACTTATACAAGTGATGTTCTGGGTTCTGTAATTAGAGCAGCTCTTGGAGCTTCTCTATCTAAAGCGCCCCCTAACCTGCCTCCTGGAGCATGTGTATAAATGCCCATTGTGCAATCTCACAGGGCCTAACTGTAAGATCAGCACAAGACCTCTCTAATCATGTGGCATAGTAGATAGAATTTTGATATTTGAGACTGAGCTATGTTTAATATTTAGAAACATAGACATAAGGGGTGTCACAACCATTCTGGCCACTAGATGGAGGAGTATGGACAACAATAACCTCACCGGGTAACACTAATGTCTGTCTACCATTTAGAAAGCAGGGTAGATTAGCACCTTATAGACTAACCAAAGTAGATATGTGTAGAGCATGAACTGAAGCTCATTTCATCAGTGTATCTGATGTGGATTCCTATAGGTATGTTGGTTAGTCTATAAGGTTCAAATCTACCCTGTTTTCTGTGCGACTTCAGACTACCTCTTATGGCTGTATTTCTGTCTACCATTTGCCAGAGTAGGCATTAAAACCTGCTACATCTGGTATACTTAAGTAGTTCATTTAAAGTATTGTTTCTGATGGTAACTGAAACTAGAGTATGATGGAGAGTATGACCTAGTGGTTTGGGTTTTTTTGAAGGGTTGGATTATATTTATGGAGCATTAAATTTATAGAGACTCTCATCTTATTTTCTTTTTTCTTTAACTAAGTTTTTAGCTCCTATACGTGCAGACATAATCTTGACAGCATGGTTAAAGCACTGTCTTCAAATCCTAGCATACCAATGGAAGGATCCCAAATTATGTGTTCTTTTTTTTTCTTTCTGGTCCTTTTATTTATTTATTTTTTTAAGTCAAGCCTAGTTTTTTTCTTTTTTTAAAGGTAGCCTAGTTTAAAGATAGCCATATGTATTTAAACTGAGAATCAGAATTAAATTATTTTAAAAGGCTATCAAATCTGTTCAGAATCCAGAGAAACAACTCTCAAGGGCAGAAAATCTTGGTGTTCTATCCACATTTATGAAGTATGAACTAACTTGTTTATTGTGAGCCCTTGAACATGAAATGAGGAGAAACACTGAAATGGCTATTACACTCTATCTGGGGGGCCATTGGGAAGATATACTGAGTGGATCAGTGAAAACTGTTTACAGTTGAATGATAAGGTCTCAGAATAATGAGGTCTCAAACTTGGAGCAGCTGTAGACTGGAGAATGCCATTACTCCAGGCCAGATGGGAACTCTTTACCTGAATAAGCAGTTACTCATAAAAAAGGTAGGAAGAGTCAAAATCAGTAGTGGTATTGTTCCTGAGAATAAATTACTCACTAGTTTGTGTATAGGCATCTTGCATAATGTGGTTTACCATAGTTCCACTACTTTATTGTCTACCCATGAATACTCCCATTGGTTTACACTATTGCTAGTCTCCTATTCTCATTAGAAGGACTGACAACAATCAAATGTTAATGGAAGTAGAAACTATTTATAGCAAGTACAAAATGGTAATTAACATGTGTCAGCACTGTATGTTTTCATATGTTAATTTGACCTTCCCTGCTTGATTCAAAAGTAAACATACACAAAGCAATTATTTCACTTTAGCAGATGTATTAATAAGAATCTTAAAATCAGCAGCAATAACAATATTAATAACAACACAGCAGCAGAATTAAATCATTAGAAAAGAGGTTGAATCATTGCAATGAGTTTAGTATCCTACTTTTACATCTCTGAATTTGGTTATTACATCTTTTTTTTTCCTGAGATGTAGAATTGATTAGTTCAATGAACCTGTTCTGTCACTTCAGCATAGTTTGTCATTTCTGCTCTTACGGACTTATTTCAGTCTCTAAATATTTGATTTGTAACTGAGGCACTAACAGCTGATGACTGATGTTCACTCTGATGCCTTTAGTTGAAAAGAACACATTGGACCTTCTACAACCACGGAGAGAACTGCAAATCAGCCCCCCTAAAATCAGAAAAGGAAAACAGACAACCTAATTTACTGAGGAAGCACCTAGGTTCGTACAGTAGAAGCATCGAAAACCTCAGGATTAATGTATATTTTGTTCTAAAATTAGCATCTATAAGGACACATTGATATGCAGTATATCCAGTGTTTGCATTCTGTTACAGAAGAAACATGTTTTTTGGACAAGCAAGACTATAGAACAAATGCTCTTTTCAGTAGCTCTGTATGAAGCCTTTTTATCCCCACTTTTCATTTTGCTTCAAAGGTTTCTTTTTGACCTTCCTGTGAACACTCTCCTGAAGTTCAGTTATCAAATTACTTAGAACAGTGCAGTTGAGTAGAGACCAAAGACAGAAAACACACATCCATAGGTTGTAGGAAAGAAAAAAGAAACAGTAACTGAGCTGCCAAATTCTGTTGAAGTTTGAAAATTCCTTTTCCTTTCCTTTCCTTTCCTTTTTTTCATTTGTTTTGTTTTGTTTTTTGCTCAGGGGGGAGGTACTGCTGAACTGTGGGATTGGCCTAGAAAATGTTGGGGTCCCTCCCTACTCTGTTTGTCACATCAATCATAAAGAAAGTATTTAAAAGTCATCATAAAATCTAACCTTGTGACATTTTGGAAAAATTGGGGTGGTGTTAGCATTTCCAGTTTGCTTTCTTAGCCACTGTGATTGGAATAACCTAAACAGATATCTATAAGCTCCTGGCCTTCTGAAATTATCACTATTGTCATTTTGTGTCATGTATTTGTATATATAATATAAGAAAATCTGCATGCCTAAAGGAAGGTAGTATACAGTAACAGGACTGGAAAGGACCTCAAGAGGTCATCTGGTATGATCTGCCCTGCTCAGATCAGAATCGTCCCTGTCTAAACTATTCCAGGCAAGTGCTTTTAGATGTGCCTTTGAGATGTGGCTCTGGCATGAACCAATAGGATCCATTTGCTATGTTACTCAAAAGCTCATGTTAAACAATTTGGATCAGTTAAAACTCAGAGCCTTAACAAAAAAAATACCTCTGTCAGATCTGTCAACTCTGAGTGATTATTGAATAATATAACAGAATTTAACATTTGTAATGGGGATTGGTGGAGCATGGAATGCAATTATACTATTCCATTCCAAGCTGAATTCAGATACTTTTGTCACTAAAACCTTTTTTAAGAAATAGGCCTTTTGTAGACTAAATGAGAGGCGTGTATACACGACACTTTAAAGTGGGCTAAATGCTTTTGCACCACTTTAATGGTGTTGGTGTTTGCACACATCAGTGGCGTATTGTGCATTAATTCCAACCATTGTAGGAAATTTGGCGATGTGCCTTAAATGACTTGGGGTGCAGAAAACTAAAACTCCTCCAAGGAGTTTGTTTGCTGCCCCTACACTCTGGAGTGAAGCACTGGGCTCCGTGCAGCTCCACGGCTCTGCAGGAAGCCCTTCAGGCAGCCGAGCAGCAGCCCAGGAAAGCAGGCTCCACCCAAGAAAAGCGGTGAGCCTGATCTTTTTTCCCTCCACCCCTGGAGCCTGCCTGCCTGCCTGAACTCTGCAGGGTCCCAATGCTTCCCTCCACAGCTGCGGTGCCCCCTGAGACCACCCCAGCCGGGTGCCTGCAGGAGGGTACAGCCTGAGGGAGGCCACCGCTGCCATGGAGGGAAGCACCATTCCTCCCCCGCTGCAGTCCAGGGACCACTCTGCCTGCCAGCAGCTCACCCTCCCCTCCATGCCAGAGGCAAGTAAGTCAGTGGGGTGTGTGCATGACACGGGGGTTTAATCACCTCTAAAATGAAGTGGTGTTTTTTAAAACCCACCACTTCAATCTACGGCCCCCATTTTGTCTACACACACCCTTAGGCATCAAAAGTTCCATAAGCATTTTCAAACATCAGCTGGATCTTGGGCCACCAAGTACAGACCAAGATTAAAATGTTCTTAAAGCTTGGTGGGAAGGAGGGGATGGGTGTGGAGGAGGGGGATAAATGGTGTTTGTGTGTGTGCACATGCGTGCACACATCTGCATGCACAGGTGTTGAATCCATTAAGGATTACTGCTAAGTCTAAAGGTGTTGGGCGCTTGTATATGTGATGCCATCACCATATATGCATGACAAAAATGTCACTTTGTGTGGCTTAATGGAATCACACTGTACATGTGCAAGAGTTTTGGGGGTTGAAATGAGTTTGCATTGTGCAAACTAAACTACATTCTGATGCAATGTAGTTTGCAATGATGTGTTGCAGCTATTAGTCAGCTTGCTCCTGCAGCGGCAGAAGAGGTGGGAAGGTTCCACAGAAAAAAAAGGATCTTGCCCCTTGCCACTTCTGTCTTCATCAGGTGCAGTGAAGGGCTTGATCTTTTTTTTTTTTAATTTTCCAGCAGAGCCTGCCCACCTCTTCCACGGGTGGTTGGGGGGTCATCTGCCAGTGGGGCCCTGGTCCTTCCAGGTTGTGATGCCCCCAGGGGCTGCCTGGGTAGGCTGCTAGCAGGCCAGGTGCTGCCTCGACTTGGAGTTGGGGAACAGTTGGATTGTGTCGGGTACTGCCTCTGAGCTGGGGAAGCACTCAGCCTGCTAGCAGCCCACTTGGGCAGCCCCTGGAGGTACCACTGCTGTGGAGGGAAGGACAGGGGCTCTTTGCAACTCAAGGTCTGCTTGGTCAGCCGGCAGCTAACCCCTTTGCCGCAGGCAGGCTCTACTGGAAAAAATAAAGAATTAGGCCCATCACTGTAACAGTGATGAAAAAATACAATCCCTAAATTGCAAAAGTGAGTTTCAATTCAAAACCCACCAATTCAATTTAGGGGCATAGAATGCAACCCTAAGGACTAAACCCCTGTAATGTGTACAAGCACCCATTGTCTAGAAATGTTGTTCAACTTCCTTCCCAGCTAAAGACTGGTTTAAACTCTGATATAAAGACTTCTATTGTTGTGATTTTTTGCTTTATTTAGAATTGCTCCTTTGCCAATTTCCCTGTTTAGTTCAATATATTTCTATGTCTGGCAATTTTGCTTTTATTTGCAGAAGGTCTGGTTAAAAATAGAGCATAATTTCCCAATCCATCTGGTACAATATATGTAGTTTATGCATTCTGTTCAGTATTTGACATCATTGCAAATGACCTTTTCGATCTGTTGAAAGCTGGTGATCCAGTTGATGCTGAACATTATATACAGTATTTCTCCTTATTCCCTTTCATTCTGTATTTGTAAACTAAGCTCATTTCAACATATATTAATTTGGAATTGTAAAAAAAAATTAAAATAAAATGTATACATAATTATAGTTAGGCATTTTGACTGCAGTGACTGAAAAATAACATATAGTAGGATGTTGAGAAGCTGCATTTAATTGATGCCACCCCTCCCCCTCAGGTTATACATGTTCACAAGTACATGAAGAAATCTTATTCTCATCATTCTCTAGTTTGAAGAATACATAACCGTATGAAAGAAACTGGCAAATAATTTAGACAATAATATCCCAATAACTCCAGTACAATTCTAGCGAGTTTAAACCTGTGGCTGCGTTAAGCCCCTTTAGTTTATTTATATTAAATTCCAGTAACATGTCTTCAAGTTTGTGGAATAATTTTTAAAAAGTACCTAAATGTCTCAGAAGTACAAGCCCTAGTGACTTGGAACAGATCTCACATTCCTGAGACACTTGCCTACTTTTAAAATCCTGCCCCATATGACTATTGTAATTCCCTGCTGTTGCCTTCTCTCCCTCCCATCTTCCCTCCTTTCTATACCATTTATGTATTTATTCTCAATTATATGTTTGTGTGCTAAGCAGTGAGCTCTCTGGGGCAGGGACTCTATTAATGTTCCTGTTTCTAAAATGCCTCTTACAAAGGAGCTGTATTCCATATGGGAGTTTTTAGAATTTACTACATTAATAAAATTTCATTTCTGAGATATGCAACAAATATGAATAATGTCACTTTTATTAACATTTTGCAAAATAGCAGTAAATCCATTATTTAGTGTGAAAATCCATATTATCAAAATGGAATTCTAAATGGAAACCATTTTTGTCTTTAAAAAATATTCTGATCAGTCTTTAGAGATTTTATTTAATCAAATTGGAACGATGCCAGTAAAAAAGCAAACAGTTGCTAGAGAAGATATCTTTTATTAAACCAAATAGATAGTTGCAAAAAAAGTTTACTTATTTATTTGCAAGCTTTCAGGCTCATGTGCCCTTCCTCAGGCAAAGGAGAATGCAAAGATTGTAAAATTTGTCCCAGGTGGAAGTGAAACTTCATATTGCACAGGAAAGCTGGAGGGTGGTATAAGTTCTCCAGGAAGGAAAAGTTCATTTTATGCAAGGTTGGGTTGGATAAAAGTGGGAGCAGTCTATTTACTTCAAAGGTGTCTGATAGCAAGCAGGATGCTGAATTTTGCTTCTTTCTTTTAAGGTGTTTCATATTTCATAGGAATACTGATGATGGAAAGGTTCTCCTGGGCAAGGAAGTTCTGTTGTGGTGAAGCTGCTCTGCAAGTATGCAAATTTGGCTCAAAACAAAGGACTGGAGCAGGGGTGTTAGCTTCCAGGTCTCAAGGTATTGAATTTTGCTTCTTTCTTGTAAAATTATGAAGTTTTCATTTCAAAATGGCTAATTAAATATCTTCCATGTTTCAGGGTTTTTTTAAAACTATCTAATTGGTCTAACAAAATATATTGCCTCTACTACACTAATTGCTTTTGCTTTTAGATCAACACATCTACAACCTTTATCCCTGAATGGTAGTAAGAAAGGGATATTTATTCAAAAACAGTTTTGTGAAGACATTTCTTGACTTTTCAATAAAAAGGGAAAAAAAATATTTGTTTTAAGGTTTTTTTACATATTTTGAATCTTAAAAGGAAGTTCATTTTAATTTGATCTGTTTGTTTTAGCCTTTCTTCCCTTTTTTTTTCCATTTTTTAAACTTTTTTTTTTTTTTTTCTGGCAAAAGGACCAGAAATGGTGCAAGAGAAAGGAAAACAAAAAAGAAAGAAAGACTGGAATCCAGTTTGAAAATGCAAAAATCCAACTTCAAAAAAAAGGTTAGCATTTTCACTGAAAATGGGAATTGTGTCAAATTATTAGTGAGAATTTAATGGAAACTTTTTTTTTTTTCATGAACTATGGTACTAATTACTTGTGACCTGACCTATTTGGATCAACATTGCAAAAACTAAAGGTACGAAAAGTAGTAATCTCTTTTTTTTTTTAAGTTTTCCAAATGTCCTCCATAGACTTGCAAGTATATGCCATAGTCATGTGACTCAGTCATGTGAGCACTACTATAGAAATCAGTGGCACTGTTCATGTGAGTAAGGTCTTAAAGTGTTTATAAGTGTTTCCATAGTCTGTATTTGTTGAAGCACTGATTCTTTCAGTGATGTCTTGAAATATTTTAAGTGCTGAACAACTGAAGTGCAGGGTAGGCAGTGCTAGTAATAAATTACTATAAAATGTTCACTAGGAAAGGCAGAGAAAGAATGTCCTACCTTATAACGTTTGTCAAAAACTGTTGTAAAGCCAACATTATCAATAGCATGCATTCATTGTTTAGTTAACGTAATTTTTGTTAGAACTGGTTGGAAATCTTCTGATGAAACATCTTTCGGTTGGAAAATGCCAGTTCATCAAAATCTAAATGTTTTGTGGGAACATGCCAATTTGGATGAAGCTTCTGACGGAACTCAGGCAGGTGTCTGTCAGAAATGCATCTGATTTCCCTTCAGCATGCCTATCCAGTTCCTTGAAATCGTGCTCAGCAAACTATCTCCATGTCATAAATCCAGGTCTTTCAGCTCTGGGGAAGTTAGCCTTGGAGACTTTTTTAGGGCTCTGAGATTCAGGGCTTTCAGGATTTGGTGCTCTAGAGTGGCCATACATTTGAAACACCCCAGGACAAAGTACCCTATGATGTCAAAGGATTTCTTTATCTATATAACTCAAGGCAGTGCCGTATAGTGAAACCTAAGATAACTCTGCATCTGCTAGCTCCAAAACTGAGTGATATAGCCCAGCACCTGGACCAAGTACCTCTGCTGAGAAACAGATCTATTAGCCCAAGTATAATGTAATACCAATGCAGTTATACTGCTTCCAATTCTGAAGATGGTGGGTTCAAATGAGCAATCTCTGCACCTGGTCTAGGTGTAGACAGTAGGACTATGTGAAGCTTCAGTTGCTTCAGGTCCAATTTGGCGGAGATTTGATAGGGTGGATGGAGCATCCCAAGGGAGCGGGAGGGGAGTGGGGGTGTTTGCCAGCACACTTGGCGGTGGACCCAGAAGTGGATCAGAAGCACTTCTGGTCCACTTCCAGGTCCGCTGCAGAACATGTGTGGGGAACCGCCCCCTGCTTGGCAACTGGTGCCTCCTGGGTCCGGGGAGCACCCAGAACCCACCTGTGGGCAATTGTTGAGCTGGGAAGCATGGTGGGGGGGTCCCAAGTGCACTTGGTGGCAGACCTGGAAGTGGGCTGGAAGTACTTGCCGGTCCACTGCCAAGCAGAAGGGGCACCCCCCATGATCCTTTGGGACGATCCATCTGCCCCACCATCTCAGCGTTCACAAGCCATGCCTAGTACCTTGAGGTATGTAGAAAAAACATTTAAAGCTGTGTCTGACTGAATGGCTGATTCTCCAAATCAGCATCAAATCTTCAGATTTGGATTCGGCTGAATCAAATTCTGATAGTGATCCGAATCAATGAATCAAATAACTGTCCCCCAAATCAGGCCAATTCCGAATTAAATATGGCCCACGTTGCACACTCCTACTAGACAGCTTACTTTAAGCCACCAAGACCTAGACTGAGAGTGGTATATGCAGCAGTTCACTGCTGCTGGGATCCACATGGAGGAACCAGCCTCAATAACTCAGGGTGGGGGTAGGGGAAGCAGGATTGCTTAGAAAAAATAAACTCTTCAGGTTCCAGCATATAATTCTCAGTAAAGGTTTAGAAACACAGAAGATTAATAACAAGATGAATTTCTTTTTTTCTGTCAATGTATATATTTCATAATAATGTTTCATTTAATCTACATTAAAACCTGGTTTACAGGATGGAATCTTTTTTTTTTTAAAGAAATCCTAAGTAGTTTATTTATCTGAAACAGACCATTGGTGTAGTTTGAACTATCCCCCCCTCCATAAAAGCACCAGAATATAACTGGCCATATGATTTTTTAAAAAATCATTAAATTTTACTTCGGTAATTAGGCTTAACCTACTTTTTAGATTACAGGAAATTAATGGAAATATGTCATAGATATACCATAGACTTTGTTGAGCACCTTTGTCAGATGAAAATTCATTTTTGTACTGTATGCTGCAGTTTCATAAATGGCTGAAGAGCTCTCACCTGGACTTTGTGCTCAAAAATAGGTGCTGTGAGAGAGGAAATCTTTCTCTCAGATGTTGCAAGCAGATATTCCTAAGGGTATTTCTGAACAATATATACAGCTGCTGCAAATTTGTTCTTTGATACTACTTGACATTTATTGTGCTTGCTAAATAGGCCTTTCATCAGGAGAACATTCAATCCAACTAAAGACAAGGAGACAAAAATAGCTTTTAGGAATTAAAATTAGTAAAAATAAAAAAATCTCTTCATTTAATTTACAGACTAATGGATCTCTGTGGATTGAAAATCATAAAAAAACCTCACAAACAGTTGTTGCTGAGAATCTTACTGTCAGCTGGAAGTTCAGAGCTAGAGTACACTTTGGAGTGGAAAATACACAGGCAAACAAATTGACGCACCAGCAGGAGTCCTTCATTAAGCAGAAAGATGTATCTCTTCCAGTTTCCTTGGTTTCATTAATTGTAAACAGTATGTCAACTTCAAATGACTGAGGGAAACAACCCACTTTCCTGTATGAGCTAGTACTACATTACTGAGATTTAGGTAAAGAGACCATAAAAAAAAATTACATTCTTTACTTAAGTAAGGTATTGTGATAAGGGAGGGGGTGGGGGTGTTATTGTTTATCTGCAGTTTTTTGTAACACAGGCAGCCATGCATGTTCAAATTGGTCTTCAGTTTTCTGAAATTAAAATAAAATGGACAGCCCATTTTCTCCTTTAAATATATCCAACAATTAATGCTTGATAACCAGGGATGGTTTACCATGGAAAAACGGTAAAATGTGAATTTTCTTTTTTAAAGTGAAAAACCCAGATTTTCTCTTTTTAAGGTGAAAAACCCAGATATTCTCCTTTAAAGAAGAGAAATGCAGGAAACAGTGGGTTTCCCTTTGCAGGCTGGCAGTGTTCCAGTCTGCAAGAGGCTGGGGGGAGTGATAGGTGGGCAATCAGGCAGGGGGTGCCACATGCATGTTTGCACACAAATGCATGTGGCAGTCGGCAGCATGAAAGCAGCTCTCACAGCTCCCTGCAGCTAAGTCTGGGGGGGGGGCAGGATTGAGGACCCCATAGAAAGGGAGGAAGTTGGGCAGAGCTGGGGATGGGCTTGAAGCCTGGGACTGGAAAGCGCAGGCAAGGAGTGGGACAGAGCCATGGATGGCTCATCCAGTGGGACGTGTGGGGGGAGGGGGAACGGAGCTGGCTCCCTACCACTGTGCATGCTCCTGGGGGAGATATAAGGGTACACCCCAAATTTGTGTGCAGGGTGGGGGTGTAGGCAGGCTGCCTACTGAGGGCTCAGGGCTCCCTGCCCTGTTTCCCTTCCCCTGCCCTGGGGCCTCTGTGGTTCAGTGGGCAGGACCCAGTGTGGCAGAGCAGGGCAGGGAGGCTCGGTTACTGCTGCCAGGAGTCCCGCTTCACCATGGGGAGGTGCCCCCTGCCCGCCTGACTGCAATGGGGGCAGTGTCACAGAGCTGTGCCCCCTGCTGCTGCTGGGTGGGCAGGGGGTGCCTCAACATGGCAGCATGGGGCTTCCAGTGGTGGCACCAAGCCTCCCTGTCCTGCTCTGCTGTGTTCTGCCACATGGGGTCTCACCTGCTGTGCTGCAGAGGCCCCTGGGGGGAGAACAGCAGGGCAGGGAGCCCCAAGCCCACAGCTGCCAGCCCAGATTTGTCCCCACATGGGCTCTGCTCCAAGAATGCTGCGCACAGGGGAGAGGAAACTGGGCTTTGTGTTCCTCTTTTCTGCAGCAACTGCCACTTCCCATGGGTGACAGCCAGGGCTTGAGCAGTGCTGGGGACTCTGGCCGCAGCAATTGCCACTTCCCATGGATGGCAGTTGGGTCTTGGGTCTCTGTCCCCATAGTTGTAGCAGCTGGGGCCCCCCTCTGACAGGATTGTGAGAGGCACCAGTAGAGCCAGAGGTCTGTGGGTGGGAGGTGAGGAGCACCAGCAGGGGTGGGTGGGCTGTGGGCCAAGAGTGTGGGGCACCAGAGTTGTGGCTTGGAAGGGTACTGTGGCTTGGGTCAATGGCATGGGCAGGGCACCGGCATATCAGGGCTGCTCTGTGCAAGAAAGCAGTGGTGGAGTGAAGGACAGCTGGACCCACATCTGGTGAGCAAAGGGGGCAGGGGGAGCTCTGATTTTCCATGATAAAAGACACAGAACTCAAATGCCAAAATTTAAGGTATTTAGAATTTATTTTACTATAGTGATTGAGGGACTGGTAGACTTCCAAATTGCTTTAAAATTGTAAACATATCAATAAAACATTATGTTCAACTGATACCTATGCAAATAGTGGCATTTCATTTTAACCATGGAAAAAAACAGATTTGGGGGTTTTTAAATCAGAGAATTTGCATACCCCCCCTGAGAATTTGTGACTTTTAAACAGAGAGAATCCAGACCCCTGCTTTTCACACTCTCAATGGAGATTAAGTATTTTTGTGTGATAAGGAAAGGATGTAAGAGCCTACTTAGTCCAGTAAATTAACGAGTCTTAATTTTCCATTTGTTTGGGTCCTCCAGGAAAGTCTATGGGTGCCTGTAGACATGTGGGGAGAATGCTTTGATGCGCTGTCTGTTGGAATGTGCTAATTAGTGTACCTCCAGCAGCCTCCATGTCTCATTTATCAGCGTCCTTACATTTCAAAATGGTGGCAGGGGTGCTTTAACAAAAGTCACCACTGCCATTTTGAAGTGTGGGGACACTAATAGATGAGACACTGTGGGTACTTAGAGTCGCTTTCAGAGATGTTCTAATTAAAGTATCCCCTCCAACCTCACCCTCACAGCACATGTAAAAACTCCCTATACTTTCTTGTCTATAACAGGAATGGTAGCCAAAAGTCTCAATGATACTGCCAGAAGCCTATTTATATTGAAGGAAATTTTCCATGGCTAACAATGGCTACATGACCAGCAAAAAAGCTACAACTACATTACTTATGGAACTGAAAAAAACATCATTATCTGGGGAGGATTTATATCTATTTTTGGTCATACTGAACAGGTTCAAATGTGCATTATAAACATGGCCTTCAAGAGCAAAGCCTGTAGAAGAGATTTTGGTGACTTATAACTTATCTATCGTGGGGAATTTTTAAATAAAAAAATCATTGTCTATGGAATAGAGTTGTACATGTGTTAATAACTCTGGAACTCTTATTGTGACATTATTTTTAAAATGCAAAGCTAATTAACAGAGGACTGAAGGGATTTATGATTTACTCTCTCTCAAAAGAGAGTTGCCAGAAGTGGGGATAACTATTTGTACTAGAATTTCCAATGCTACCATTTACATAGGCTGGAGCAATTTGTGTTATACTCTTGTTGTATAAGCTGATACTTAACTGGGCTATAAACAGCTATAAACTGCACTATAAATGACCAAACTGTAAGTTTCAGAGAATAGATGGGCCCAAGGTTGCTAATTCACACACAGGACAAATTTTAGACCTACTGAGTGTTTCTTCTATCTGATGGTTATTTAATGGCTGAGATGAAATTATTTAGTATTCTCGGTTCAGTTTGTATTAGGAACTACAATGCCAAATGACTGGCAGCCTGGCTGGCAGCCTTAGCAAAGAGGCCAAAACCAGAATGATTAATGGAGACTGAACTGCCCTTATACCCCTAAAGGTCATCTTCTAGGTTATAGGTGAACCAATTTGGGCAGAGGTGGTGGAAAACTTAAATTGTCACTGTCTGTGCCATCCGTGTGGAGACTGGGCTCTCCAGGACTGTCAACTCAGCCTGGCACTTTTACAAAATCTAATATATAAAAATTCCCTTAAAAAACCTGCAAGCCTGAGAAGTTCATAGCTGTTTGACATTGATAGAAGAAAACACTTTCTTAATTATTTATCCTTGTACCAGAAATATGCAGAAAAGAAAAGAGTTACAGTTTCCCATAGTGCCTTTCATCTCAGGGCATCTCAAAAAAAGCATTTAACAAAGTAAGAGGATTTTTTTGATCTTTTGGGACTGCAGTGACTATGTAGGCAAACAGAGCACCTATTATGTTTTCAACAATAGCTTTCTTACAGCCTTGGACATTAGAAATGGACTGTTGCTGCTTACTTGGCCAAGACTTCGGAGCCATACACATCTTCTTCCCAACTCTGCACTTCTGTCTTTCTTCTCTTTATAACATTAGACACTAATTGGATATTAAAAAAGTTCAGCTTAAGTTTCATAATGTAGTGCTTCATTGACAACACTAACATAAACTTGTTAAACAGACTAGACAAACCTATGAATTTTCTGAGTGCCAAATTTCAGTTTTGTAGTTCTTAGCATAAAACTGCTTTCAGAGAACCTCCCCCCCTTATTCTTGCAGGCATACAATATGTTCTTTGCAGTCTAATCTCCTTAAAGTGTGTCAACTTAATTGTGTTCACTGTAGCTGCTTCTATCCATTCTTTGTAATGTGAGTGATATCTGTGAGAAAATATTAATGTATGAAAGTCATCTTTATTAATTTTAAACACATTTTTTTTTAAATCTCTTATGGAAGATTATCTCCCCTTCCCCCGCCTCCCCACCCCCAGCGTAAAAAAATAGGTTAAAAAGAAATTAACAGCCATCAGTAGCATGCACATGACAGGAAAGCTATGAAGTTCAGTTCCAAATCAAAAACCAGTCTCTAACATAGCTAAACTGTGCCCAGTGAAATTTCAGGTTGGGAAGCAATCCCCAGATCTTGCTGCTGTCTGAGGGCTGAAGACATCCCGTTGCAGCTTTAAGTAATGTCTGACTTCTCATATCCCCATAAAACAAAATTCTCCCTTTCTTCCTGCACAGAGAGAATAGAGTGGATGTCACGGGAATCACTACGGTGGTACTTTGCCTTCTATAGCTTCCCTTATATTCCCTTTGAATAGTACACAGTGGGGCTTGATTTGCTGGATTATCCTCAGACAGAACTACAGGTCAGTGAGTCTAGCTTCTGTTCCTGGCAAATTGGTAGAAGGAAAAATTAATAAAAAGGACTGTTCAGCTCATGAACAAACAGGAGTTTCTGGGGAGAAATCACAGTGGCTTTTCTAAAGGGAGGTTATGTTTAAGCAACCTATTAGAGTTCTTTGAGGCTGTCAGCAAGACTGGGGATCAGGGTGAGCCATCTGAGATAGTATATCTGGACTTCCAAAAAGCCTTTGACAAAGTTATGCATCAAAGGCCCTTGAAACAGGTTTGTCACAGGATTACAGGGAAGCTCTATTGGATGAGAAACTTGTTTAAGAGTAGAAAACAAAGAGTGATTTTAAATGTTCAGCATTCAGAATGGGAAGCAGTAAATGGTGGGTCCCCCAGGAAACTATGTTGGGTTTAATATGTACTGTTTAATATAAGCCCCCTGGAAAGCAGTGAAATGTCCAAGTTTGCAGATGACACAAAGTTATTCAGAATGATAAAGACCAAGGTAGACTGTGAAGAACTATTAAAAAAAAAAAAAACCTCACAAAATTGAATGAATGGGCACTGAAACTGCAAATAAAATTAACGTGGAGATAAAATAAACCTAAATAAAGTTACATGATGACAAGCTCTACATTACATGTTTCCACATGAGGAAAAAATCTTGGGCTAAGTGCAGACATTTGGGCAAGGGGAGGGTTAGGGAAATGTTAGTTTGGGTTCAAAATGGCCACCTGATGTAACTTAGTTCACCCCAGGTGCAGACCTTGCACTCAGACCTGGAAATGGATACCACAGACTATTCATCCTGAGTTTCAGGATTTTTGATTTGGCATTTAATAGGTTATTAGGGCTCTGTGAATAAGGAAATATTCAATTTGGATTCAAATGATTTGCAGCATAGTGATTTGATTCAGAGATTCAGATCACTGTCCAGAATCGAATCAACTTTGAAAGATTTGGCACTGATTCAGACAATGGCCACCTGATGTAACTTAGTTCACCCCAGGTGCAGACCTTGCACTCAGACCTGGAAATGGATACCACAGACTATTCATCCTGAGTTTCAGGATTTTTGATTTGGCATTTAATAGGTTATTAGGGCTCTGTGAATAAGGAAATATTCAATTTGGATTCAAATGATTTGCAGCATAGTGATTTGATTCAGAGATTCAGATCACTGTCCAGAATCGAATCAACTTTGAAAGATTTGGCACTGATTCAGACAGATTCGGTGATTTGGATCAGCCAGGGAGAGGCAGGCACAGCCAAGCAGCTACAGGTTCTCCCACAGCTCCTTGAGCTGTACCTGCCTCTCCCCAGGTGGGGGGAGCTGTGGGAGAAGCCCCCATGGCTGCCCTACCCAGCCCCATCCTGCACCCAGCCCCAGCCTCCCAGGACTTAAAAAAAAAAAAAAGGCTTGCACTCATTGGTTGCAGTGACAGCAATCAGGGCTTCTGGGTGCTCATGGCAGAGCCTCCCCATGCAGTATGGGGCAGCGGGGATCGCCCCCCTGCTTGATAACCATGCAGCAGATGTCGCATCACATGGCTGCACCGTGGTTGGGCAGGGCGCTGTCTGGGAGCTAGCGCAGCTCCACCTGTTAGCCAGAGCCCAGCAACACTCAGCCCCAGAGGTCCCAGCTCCCAGACACCACACAGCACACTGCCAAGCCACACTGCATCTGCAAAATGCGACGCTTGCCATGCCAGTGCCAAGTGGGGGGGGGAGACATCCCCACTGCCCCCTAATGACCTGTGCTGCACGGGAGGGGGCTGTGCCATGAGCCCCCAGAGGCTGCTGCATTTATTGAGTGCAGGGTTTCTTTTTTTTAAGTGCCAGGAGGCTGGGGCTGGGCAGGGGATGAGGCTGGGCAGGGCAGCCAGGTAGAGGGGCTTTCCCCACAGCTCCTCTGGCTGTGCCTGCTTCTGCACCAGTGTGGGGAGCTGTGGGGCTCTGCCCTGCTGCCACTTGCCCAGCCAGCATGGGGGTGGGGAGTGATGCAGGCATGGCTCACTCCTTGCAGCAGCAGGGCATAGCCCCCACTTCCAGTGCTACTCTGCCCACCTCAGCACTGGGAGCAGGGACTCTGCCCTGCCACCACTTGCCAGCTGGCATGCAGGGTGCAGGATGTGGGCATGGCAGCTCTAGGAGCGGGGGCTGGCGCAGACAATACAGAATGTGGGTGCGGCAGCACTGGGAACTTTTCCAAATCGATTAGATGCTTTGAATTGATTTGGAGCTTTTAATTGGTCTCCTGATTCAATTTGGACTTGGAGATTTGGTCCCTGAATCAGGTCGAATCTCCTCTGAATCGAATCAGCTACCAAAGCTTCGCACAGCCGTATTGGCTATAGGGATTTTATTGGCAAGTGGATTTGGACTTTTATTAAACTTAAATTAAGAAGGAAATTGGCAACAAAACAAGAAGTATCATTATGTCCCTTCAAAAATCTATGTTGCATCCACACCTTGAAAGTGTGCAGTCTTGGTCTCCACATATGAAAAAAGATATAAAAGAAATAAAAAAAGGTACAAAAAAAGGCAACAAGGATTAGCAGGGGTATGAAGGGGCTTGCTTCTGAGGGGAGACTAAATAAGATGGGACTTTTCAGCTTACAAAACACTCAAGGGGGAACATAATAGAGGTTCACAAAATAAAGGTTAGAGACTTACAAAATGGTGCAGAAAAATTTAGATTTATTTTTTAAATATCTCTCACAGTACTAGCTCTAGTGATCATAAAATAAAACTATTAGGTCAGTGAGGCTCAACCATGATGCTATTAGATTTGCAAACATGATTCTCAGAGATTTCAAACAGGAATACATACTGTTAAAAACATTCTGGCCTAGTTTTGTCCCTTTGAGTACCTCTATTCTTTTTTTTCTGTATTTAGAAAAGGAATGAAAATGAAGAGCTGGAAATTTCTCAGGAGTGCCATGAGTCTAACAAGGGGTTCCTTGAGTTGGAAAAGGTTGAGGCTGCTGTATTAGGTAGTAAGTTTAAAACCAACAAAGCTAACTTTTTCTTTTTTCCCACACAGTGGGTGCATCTACATGAGACACTAACTGTGCAGTAGCCTAATTTTAGTGTGCAGTAGCATGCAGAGCAAAAACCATGCTAATATGCTACTGCACAGTAGTATTAGGCTACTGTACAGTTAGCATCACTAAAAAGCCATGCACTGGTGCTACTGCGCAATAGTGCCTATTTCTATACTTTAATTTAATACTTGCTTATACAAGTACTAAATTAATGCATGAGCTTGGCTTATGGTAGAGATGCAATCTTTTATTAGACCAACAAGATTTTTGGGAAAAAAAAATCTTTAATTGCAAGCTTTCATGCTTATTAAATTAATGCGCAGTAACTACAACACCCAGTGTGTACTCAACTTGCTACAACATTTTGAGGAGGCTGGTAGCTTAATCAGTTTAAAAGAGGATAGGATTGATTCTTGAAGGTAAGGTCCATCTGTAGGTATAGAATATGGTATATAGGTATACTGTAGGGCTGTGCAAAATTTTGCCAACTGTTTCATTTCAGCACTGTTTTGACTCATGTTGAGCTTGAAACAGTAAAATCAAAATGAAATGAAGGGCTTTGAAACATCCTCAAAACAAAACAAGGGCAGTCAAAACACTTTGAAAGTCTTGCCTGATCATAGCACTGGGAATGGGAACTCAGCTTAGCTAGCTTGAGTTCTCTTCCCCAGCCCAATCAATCACAGTGCTGGGCAGGGGAACTAGTGATCAGGCTCAGTTCCCTTCCCTAGCCTGATGGATTGCAGTGCTGGGGAGGGGAACTGAGCGATCAGACTCTGTTTCCTTCTTCAGGTTGATCAGGCTGGAGAAGGGAACTGAGCCCAATGGCACAGTCCCCGCAGCCCTCCCAGGGTTGCGGCCCCCGATCTGCCTGCCAGATGAGAGAAGCCAGGTGCTGCTGCTTGGGACAAGCAGCATGCTGGAGGCAGCACCCATCTTCCCTCCCTCATCTGGCAGGCAGCTTGGGGGCCTGCAACCCCAGGAGGACTGGTAAAGCCCCCACAGCCCTCCCAGTGTTGCGGCCCCCCGATCTGCCTGCCGGATGAGATGAGAGAGGCTGTTTTGAGCTTCCCCATTATAGTCTATGGGCAAAACACTGAAACAGCCTCAAAACAGTGTCACTGTTTTGACAAAATGAAATGGAACAGCAGTTTCTAATCAAAACAAATTTCTAAATGAAACACTGTTCTTTCGAAATGTCAAAATGCAAGTCAAAATGGAACGGTGCCATTTCGCACAGCCCTAGTTTATGGCCTCTAAATCTGAACTTCCTAAACCTCTGAATGGTGAAGGCTACAATGAGAAATATGCAAGGCATGGAAAATCATTGATATGCTCTGTTCACCCTCCCTCTCAGCATCTATTTCCTGCTTTAATTGAAATAGGGTACTGGGTCAGATGGACTGCTACAATAATGACTTTTCTTATATTCTTATCTGGTTCCAAATTTTAAATATCACTGGAAGGCTTCAGTCTGAACTTCAGTTTTACACAGGCATAACTTGGGCCCCTTTGTGGACATGCTTCTAATTTGTTCCAGTGTAAATGTTTCTCAGCATCATACATACATAACTTAATAATGATGATGATGATTATATATCAAAGATAGATTCCACTCAGTTTGTAATACCAATGTAAAATTCAACATTATATTTTAAAGAGCAGTTATACAAACCCAAGAATATGATATAAAATTACAGCAACTAGAAATGTATTCCTATGAGTTTACCCACAAAGTATTTCCTGTAATGAGATGGAAAACTATTGACCTGGGATGCTCCATGTTTCAAGACTACTATAAGAAAATGTCTTAATACTCATTATGGGTTTCAATATCACTAAAGGGACTCTTATTTTGCCCCTTGGTACAATCCAAACCTGTATTTGTGACTTTTTCATTATGAAACTGATCTGGTGAATACAGTGTCTTGCTGAATACCCAATTTTTTTTTTTTTTTAGAACACCCAAATGATTAGACCAGATCATCGGCTTTTGTAAATCACTGATGTGAATGTAGCAGTACAAGTTTATACCATTTGAGGACCTAGCTAAATATTTAATTTGTATATTCCTGACATGAAATGTGAAGGACAAAAATGTCTGCAAGGTTATTTTAAAAGTGGCCCAGGTGTCAGTTGGGGTTGGTATGTGAAAACTGTATGTTTGTGGAGATTAGTTTTGGGGCAGTAACTAAGCCTTCATCTTAAAGTCAAGGTTTAAATCCAGTTCAATTTTTTAGTGACTATAAGTTGTCATCAAAGGAAGACTGTCTAGTAGTCAAATAAAATGAGCTGATGTTTTGTCAAGAACAATTCATGTTTAAGGGAGGGAGGGTCAAGGGACTAAAACTGTCCTGGTTGGGGTCAGGAAGGTAGAAATTAGGGCTGTCCGAAATTTTGCTGGCTGTTTTGATTCGACACAGTTTCGACTCAAAACAGTGAAATAAAATTGAAACAAAAGGCTTTAAAACAGCCTCAAAACAAAATGAGGCTAGTTGAAATGTTTTGAAAGTTTTGAAACATTTCAAGTTCAAAAGCAGCCAGCAGCGAAGTGGTGAAAGACAGGGGAGAACCAGGGCTGTGGAGCTGGAAGCGCTGTCCTGGCTTTCCCCGTCTACTGCCACTGGGCTGCGGGAAGCCAATAACAGTGCAGGGGAAGGGAACTGAGCTCGGGCTCCGTTCCCCTCCCCAGTGCTGCAATTGAGCTGGGGCAGGGAGTCAGCCCAGCTGGGCTGACTTCCCATCCCCAGAGCTAGATTGGGCTGGGGGTGCTGGGAAGCGCCCAGCTGGGCTGACTGGGGAGCGCTGGGGATGAGAAGTCAGCCCAGTTGGGCTGACACATTGTCCCCAGCCCGATCTAGCAAAACATCAAAACAGCATTGAAACAGCCTCAGTGTTTCAATGAAGCAAAATGGAACAGCTGTTTTGAATCAAAATGAAATTCGAAACGGAATGCTGTTCCGTTGAAACCTTAAAACTCAAGGCAAAATGGAATGGTGCTGTTTCACACAGCCCTAGTAGAAATGTAACAGCCCTAAGGTTAGGTGAGTCACTGGGCTTTCCTAGCCCTGAGGCTGTTCTGTGAATGCATACAGGTGTTCATTAGATTAGGTTAACCCCTTCATCAACTGGAATAACCCATTTCTGATCTAAATTCACCTGATGAGGTGAACTAATTTAGATCAGGCACACCTTTTATAACGCAATTCTAAGCACTGTGAACACTAGCATGCATGGGTGTTTAGATCAACTGTAGTGCTTGTATATATATCCGCCAAATCATGAAAGGTTATTATAAGGAGGATAATGATAGAAAGGTCAGGAGCAGTTAAAGCACAACAATTTTGGTTCAGTAACAGGAAGAACTTTCCAATTATGATGGTGCTTAAGCACTGGAAAATATTACCTAGAGAGGTTATGGAAACTCCATCACTGGAAATTTGCAAGAGTACACCAGAAAAACACTTGGCTTGGATGATTTAACAGGGATCATCCAGCTTTGAACGGGGGCTTGGACTAGATTGTCTTCAAGTCCTTTCCTACCCTATTTTTCTATGCTTATATGTTCTTGAATACCATTTCAGTGGGGTGGAGGCATCCACACCACAAAAACAATCACCACAATTGGCAACACTCAGAAAAAATGCTAATTTATTTAAAAGGTCTAAATTGAATAGGGTGGACAGATATTGTAGATGTGATGGTCCGCAAGCAGGAAATATGCAAGAGGCAAAGATTTTGTGTTTGGTAATGCCCTTTACTGGACCAATTGTATAATCATAAGAGATGTTAGATAAGCTTTCAGGCACAGAAGGTACCTAAACACAAGCCAGGAGGCTGCTCCAACATACTGGAATTCTAGCGCATTGGAGCAGACTCAATTAATCAAGTCTGCTGGCGTATGGCAAATAGATAAAGCACCTCCACCACCATTTTGAAGTGTGGGGACACAGGGACACAGGCTTTCAGAGCCACTCTAATTAAAGCACCCCCACCTCCCTCCACTCGCAGAGCACATGGATAAATTCTCAAAATGTACTTCCTTTGTGCTTGAAAGCTTGTCTAACATATTTTCTTACCACTGATAATTGTTAGGGATGAAGTATTGGAATCCTGTGCTGCAAGAATTGAGCAGAAGTGGCAGAGAAGGCATAATAAGGAATTTGGAATAATTTTCCTTTGAAGAGACCGAAACTAAAGTCTTTATCAAGCTCTAAGATGAGATCCAGTGAATACTCTCACAGGCGGCTGTTTGACATCTTGTATTCTGTTTTGAAAATGGGGTATGTTTTACTTAGGAGTATCTTATGTGCATAGTTTATGCCAAAGTAAAAGCATAGTGAAAATAAGGCCCTAAGGAAGAACGCTCCCAGGCAGGAGGAGCAAAGTGCTGACATCAGCTAGTTTATTTCATGACAAATTTGGAGTGGTTTGTCTACACAGTTTTTTGGTTGGTTTGTTTGTTTATTTGTTTTTTAATTTAGGCCAGTTTATGTTTCTGTTGAGAAGGTTGCACTATCTGGTGAGAGCTGAGGCGTGGATGATGTTATCTAAATATGTTTTAGTATTAGAGAGAAGTAAGGTGTGTCATGATGTTATTTTGACTGGTGTATCAAAAGGGACCTGTGAAGCCTTAATACTTTGTACTGGGCTTAGGGATTATGTATTTCATGTCTGTACCATGCTTACAAATAAACCAGCTATCATCATGTACCAGCTGTTAGTGTCTAGGCTTGTTTGTAGACAATATACCTGGCCTTGTCACTAAGAACTGAAGTCTCCAGTCCCTTTCTTGTAAAAGCAGTGTAATTAGGGGCACAGCATCACAGATGATATCCTGAGAGTACACATACAGACCATCAAAACTGAAGGAGCCTGGCATTACCAGTAACAGCAAAGAACCTTAACAATACTGGTGGAGTCTGATGACAACACTGGTATTACAGTGAATTAAGTTTAAATTTAAAAATAAAGTAGTCTGTGCAGCCTAATTGGTGACCAGATATCCTTTGTCCTGTGTCTCCCAAACCACTTTAAGGTCCTATGATTTGGGAGTGAAAATCTCTATGAAAATGAACTGGAGTGTCTCCTTTGAAGTCAATTGGCAGCGGTACATTTGGCTCTCAGTGTTTTGAGGGGCACTCTCTTCTTTTACAGATAGGAAAATATGTGTTTGATGCACCAAAACCAAACAGGGATGGAACATAAAGGAAAAACATTCAACAAGCTGCCAGCATTCTGAACACTCTCCCACTGGGAAGGTTCAAAACCTGCCTGTTCTATTTCTCATCTGCAAAAAAAATTGCATTAAAGCTTTGGGTCAGCATGAGCAGATGAGCTATCAACATACCACTGACTGGTTTTTGACAGCTTTTTCCATTTATGTATGCATTTCAATCAATTTTAAATCCGAGAGACAATAAAGCAAACCTTCCTCAGCTTTCAATTTGGTATTGCAGTGATGAGTGCCCTGTTTGATGTTTACAGTTCACAGTTTTGTGATAATGGATGGTTTTAGTAATGTGTGTATGTGCATGTGTGTGTAAAGAAAGGCTTTAAGAAGGTAGTTTTGTTTTTTTTTTACATTGACAGTTAGAATACAATGGAAATTCCACAGCATAGTTTTCAGTAAGAGAGAAAAGAAGTAATCAAACACTGAAGAAATATATTTTTCTCTATTTCCATCCAGTCCCAGTGACTGACATTTACATTAATGCTAGAGCTGTGCAGAGGATAGTTCAGTGATTCCCAAGGGCTGTTGTTCATGGCATACTTGTGATGTGAGTGACAGAAAGATGCTACAAGATCTCTCCATGTGAGGTTGTACATGCTCTTGTTCCCCATCCAGCGCCCTGGAACTTCTCCACCTACTCCAGCAGTGCCGGTGGCTGCTCCTTTGGGACTGCTTCCACTGCTTCTGTCTTCCCCCTGTGTTCCCTGCCCACAAGCGAGCCCCTGTGCTGCTGGTTCCCTGTGTTCCCAACATTGTGCTCTTCAGAGAATGGGCAGGTGAGGGAGCAAACAAATGGAACCACACTTTGAATCCCACCTCATTCCCTTTACTCCTCCTGTGCTCCTGGGGACAACCTCTATGGGGATTGCTGGCATGAGACCTGGCAGGAGAAGCCTTAACAGCAGGAGCTGCCCTTGTCCTCTGAGGTAGAGACTAGGCCTGTGCAAAGCAGCAAGTATTCGCTTTGGATTCAGATTTGGCCAATTCAGAGGGAAAGTGATTCAATTTGGTGATTTAGATCACTGTCCCAATTCAATTTGGTCATAGACTATAATGGGGAATCACTAAAATACCTATAATGTTGTTAGTGGTTTGCTGATTCAGATGAAAACAACAGGGATGGTAGCCCCTTCTGAGGGCATGAAACCTGCCAGATTTCAGGCAGAGTGGTGCAGGGGTTTATGTGAAAGTGTACCTCAAGATTCTGAATGAGCTACAACTGGCTACATGTATTAGAGACAATAAAAGTCCTTTTTTAGATATGTGGGGAGCCAGAGGAAAAGCAAGGGTAACATTGGACCCCCGCTAAACCATATGGGACAACTAACAACCAACATCCAGGAAAAAGCTAACCTACTTAATGGATATTTTGCATCAGTTTTTCACCAGTCCCAAGGGACGGCCCTGCTCAAAACCGTATGGGATGGCCAGGGTGAGGGAGAATTGTTACCCTTCATTAATGTAGACCATGCGAAGGACCACCTTGAGAGGCTGGACACCTACAACTCAGCTGGCCCAGACAGTTTACACCCCAGGGTACTTAAGGAGCAGGCAGGCATGATAGCTCAACCTCTGGCATGGATCTTCAAGAACTTGTGGTGCTCAGGTGAAGTGCCAGAAGATTGGAAGAAGGCCAGTGTGGTGCCTATCTTCAAGGAAGGGAGGAAACTACATCCAGGGAACTATAGGTCTGACCTCCATCCTGGGGAAGATGTTGGAAAAAATTATCAAAGAGACCATTCTTGACAGACTGGCTGATGGCAGCATCCTGAGGGATACCCAGCATGGGTTTGTTGTGGGTAGGTCTTGCCTGACCAATCTCATCTCCTTCTATGACCAGATGACATATCACCTGGACAAGGGAGAAGAGATTGATGTCATATATCTTGATTTTAAAAAAGCCTTCGATCTGGTGTCCCATGATCATCTCTTGGAAAAATTGGCCAACTGTGGCCTTGGCTACATCATAGTCCAATGCCTGGGGAATTAGCTCCGAGGTCAGACCCAGATAGTGGTAGTCGATGGAAGTAAATCATTGTGGTGCACCATGACCAGTGGGTCCCCGAAGGTTCCCTCCTTGGGCCTATACTACATTGTTCAACCTCTTCATTAATGATGTGGACATTGGAGTCAGAAGTGGACTGGCCAAGTTCACCGATGATACCAAACTTTGGGGTAAAGCATCCACACCTGAGGACAGGATGGTGATCCAGGCCAACCTAGACAGACTCAGAAAATGGGCAGATGAAAACCTGATGGCATTCAATACCAAAAAATGCAAGGTTCTCCACCTTGGGGAAAAAAACCCTACAGCACGCTTATAGGTTCAGCAATGCTACGCTTGCTAGTACCATGGCCAAAAGGGACTTGGGGGTCATGATTGACCACAAGATGAATGTGAGCCACCAATGCATTGTCACAGATGGTAAAGCAAGCAAAACTCTGGTTTGCATCCATAGGTGCTTCTCAAGCAAATCGCAGGAATCATCCTCCCGTTGTACACAGCCTTGGTGAGGCTGCAGCTGGAGTACTGCATCCAATTCTGGGCTCCAAAATTTAAAAAGGACGTGAAGAAGCTTGAGAGAGTCCAAAGGAGAGCCATGCATATCATTAGAAGGCAGGAGAATAGGCCTATGATGAAAGGCTGAGAGCCATGGGACTTTTCAGCTTGGAAAAGCGCAGGCTCAGTGGGGACCTGGTTGCTGCCTATAAGTATATAAGGAGTGTACATCAGGATCTGGGGGGATGCCTGTTTACCAGAGTGCCCCAAGGGATGACAAGGTCAAATGGCCACAAACTCCTCAAAGACCATTTCAGGCTGGACATAAGGAAGAACTTCTTTAGTGTCCGAGCCCCCAAGGCCTAGAACAGACTGCCTCCAGAGATGGTGCAAGCACCTGCTCTGGACTCGTTTAAGAGACATTTGGGCATTTATCTTGCTGGGATCCTTTGACCCCAGCTGACTTCCTGCCTCTAAGGCAGGGGGCTCGACTCAATGATCTTCTGAGGTCCCTTCCAGCTCTAATGTCTATGAAATCTATGAAAGCAAATAAAAAAGCAAATAGGTGCAGAGTGAGGAGGGTGACACTCAATCCATCTGCACTTGGAGCTTAGGGAACCCCAGCAGTGGGAGGTTCACTTTCAGGAACAACAGCTGCTCCACCAAACCAGGATCCAAGGAGGTGTGGTGGAGTGTCACAACATCACCATAATTGCTGAACACCCTCTTGCTTAGAACACTGATTGGTGGACAGAACAGGTGTTCCAAAGCAACCGTGGCCAGATCCTGCCACACTTGGCTGCAGGTTGCCCAATAAGCCAAGGGGTCACAGTGCAGCAGCTCCACAGCCTTGAGAAGATAGGTAGCCACCGAGTTCTCTGTGCTATGTGCCTGATGCTGGGGCCTGGTGCCTCTGGACCCCAACATTGAAGCTATGCCCTTGGCCCATATTGGCAGCAGCTGTGGTGGAGGAGATTGGCTTGTGGTTGGAGTGCCACCATGGGAAAATGGATCTCCCTTTTCCAAGTCCCTCCATACCTGCCCTTCTGACTCCCTGACTCTATTCACCAGCACCTCCATCCACTGACTGAGGGTTTTGCTGCTGCAGATGCTCCCCTTCACCCTCAGGTCACACATGCCCTCCAGCATGTGGACCGTAGTGGACTGCAACAGATCCATCCATTTTTTGATGCCCCCCTTCAGCTGCTTCACCAGTGATTACACATCTGGTGAAAACAGCTTGCCCCAGCCAGGAACATCGATCCCCTGGAACTTCTACATTTCATTGTCAAGCTTTTTCACTACAGGAATCACCTGGCTAAGGAGGGCATCGCCAGTGCTGAGGCTCTCAGTGGCCTTGAGGAATGGCTTGAGGATCACCAATATATGGGAGATGGCATCCCCCTCTGTTTTACTAAGGGGGCTGCTGATCCCAATTTCCCCAACAAAGGCCA
The DNA here is from genome assembly GCF_000455745.1 of Alligator sinensis. NCBI lineage: Eukaryota > Metazoa > Chordata > Crocodylia > Alligatoridae > Alligator > Alligator sinensis. The sequence continues at coordinate 1,727,983 of NW_005842169.1, read as the reverse complement.
TCTCATGGATGGCCTTCTGTTGCTCAACCAGCCTTCCCAGCATCAGGTATGTGGAGTTCCACTGAGTCTCCACATCCTGCATGATTTTGTGCTATGGAATGCTCAGCTCTGCCTATTCATCCCACAGCATCTTGCTCCCCTTGGTGCTCTGGTTGAAGTAGCCTGCCACCTTTCTGCATTTTGAAATAAGCTGACTGATAATGATGGCACTATCACCAGCAGCCCTTTCCCCCTCCAGGGCAGAGGTAGAAGTTGTGTGCCACACAGCGGATGCCAACAAAGTTGGCATCATGCACCTCCATGACCATATTGGCCCCATTGCCAGTGACCATGAACCCACAGGTGAGCTCAGCCTGCCCAGCGAGCCACCCCTGCACCATGCAGTTCATGGCCACCATGGTCTCCCTTGCTGTGTGGGACTCATTCAGCATCTTGGCTTGGAGGAGAGCCCACTGATGGCCTGACTGATTGCACCAGTGACCTGTGAGGAAGAGGGAGACGTGATCACCACCCTGGCTACTCCAGATGTTGGAGGTGAAGTGTAAGGCTGCCTGCAGCCCTGCCTTGCACAGCTCCTCCTCATGTACTCCCTGCATGCCTCATACAAGGAGGGCACCACCATCCTGCTAAAGGTGGTACATGCGGGCACTTTGTAAAATGGGGCCAGAAGTGCTACGAACCACCTGAACCCTGGCCGCTCAACTAGGGAGAAGGGCTGGCTATCCAGAGAAAGCACCTCCCCAATGTTCTGGGTGATCTCACTCACCTAGGGAATGCACCCCACTCTGTCTGCTGCTTTCCCCCACTGCTCCAGGGTGGCCTGCCTCAGCTTTGGGGGGACAGGGGTTTTGGAGTCAGCAGGGATTTGTTGAGGTCAGACAGTGGAAAGAGCAGGGCACAGCAGGTTGAGGTCCTGCCCCCCACTGCCCTTATATAGCATCAGCTAAATAAACAATTCTCAATGTTTTTTAGCCTCAAGGCTCCCCCTTCATATATTTTTGGAGTTATGGAGGGGTATGTTGAGGCAAAGAAAACTGATAACCATTGTTATAGATACTAATTCTTTGCTTAAAGAAAGATGTATTTGGTATCATTATTTTAATAGTATATCTCGGCACTGGTATAAATTCCCCTGGCCGGGGAATGAAGTATGATATATATTTTCATGTATGCATGTAGTTTCAAAATATGTAAACTTTTTCAGGTGTAAGAGTGAAGTTTGTCAGAAAAAAGGTTTGTTCCAGGTATCAAAAGTTTGGAATGCACTGGCATAATGGATAGATTTTTGTGGAGACTTTTCAGATATAACAGTTTGGCTTTGCTTTAAATTGGAGTGAACATGAAAAATGTTAAAATTCTATTTAAAGGAGTTTGAAAAAGGTTTAGCATTGATACACCATTTTGAAATATAAGATAAAATAAAAAGTTGTTTTAAAACATTTAATTCCAAAAGTGTTGATATGAGGTGATTTAACTTGGTTGAAATGTTTTTCTCTGGTTTTCTTCTGAAATCAAAATTAACTGAAATTGATCTGATTTCAAAACATATTTCAGTCTGATGACTGAAATCTGAATGGATCTGAATCTGCTGGACTATGATGCTGTAAAAATGTCTACAACCATTTGTATACCCTATAAATACCAGAGCTGTTATTTTTTTTTCTTCAGTTTCTCCATAGTTGTGCTTCGTTTTGTAACCTTTTTAGCAAATTTCCAAAGGTAGTTTTTATATCCTATTGTGTTATTTTGGTATCCTTTAAATTCCCTTTCTACAAATGGGATGATCCTAGGGAAAAAAAAAGGGTTGGTATCATCCTTCTTTGTAAAAAGGTATGGAATATTACAGGTAGCCTAAGCGATTCAATTTAAAGAATATTCCTGTAATTCTACAGAGGAAAGGTTTGGGGAGGTTTTATCCTTTATTGGACCAACTGCAGGTTGAGGAAAAGTTAGACAAGCTTTGGAATGCAAGGCATTCTTCATCAGGTGTGATGAATAGTGTGAAATTGAAGAAAATGAAGAAATAGTGTGGAATTACTGACATTGATACAATGTCATATGCAAAGGCTTAGACTTTTAAAATAAGAATATAAGGGTGATTGGAGACCCTCTATATGAGAGACAGAAGTAATTTTAAGGACTGGGCTTTTATTTCATGACAATATAAAATTTATCAGGGATAATTTACTACTTTATTTTTAAACTGAAAGCAAAAATTCACAGGTGGGAGTGCACCAAAACATACTAACATGCTCCAGCCCAGTTCTTTTTATGGCCTTTTTGAGAGAGATCTTTAGTTCATGTGAACATAGAAGTTTGAAAAGTGAAATAAGAAGAAACATGAATCAAGAAAAAGCATAATGGAAAACATGATTGAACATGTCATATGATGTGGAGAAAGGTCAAGTTTAATAAAAATGCACCTCATGCTTAGAAATAAGAGATATGAAATATGGAAAAGAACTATGGACATGGAGGGAGCCTTATAAATTCAGAAATAATAGAATGCACTTCTCCCATATGGTCTGGTAGAGGCTGAATCTATTGACTTTTAAAACACAGTGATACAACTCATTTCTCCCACACTTGAAGCAGCGGCTTGTGTTTGGGCCAGATTCCTATTTTTTTTCCTCTCTTTTGCTTCTTGGAAAAGAGACAAAACTACTTTTTTAGTCAAGTTAGCTACAAGTTCATATGCTGTGTCATCTTTTATTAATCTAAAATAAGTAAATAGAGTCTAGTAAACTAGACTTCTAGGACCAAATTTATCTTTGTATTACATTCCAGTGAACTTGCCTTAAAACTGAATTTAGTCGACACAATCAGACTCAAGGCTGAAGTCATCCTTGTCTGAAGTTTGTGTCATCGTTTACAATTGTGCAAGGTGAGTGTAAAATAATGCCATTCAGATTTATCTCTGTTACACTTTGCCCTGATATTCTGATATATACACAAATACAAGGTTCAGGACAATAGTGAATTCCTTTATATTTGGAAAAAAAGACATGTTTTGTACCCTACTACAGTCATGAGCTAAACATAGGCCCCCTACATTACATTTTTAAATGACATGGGTAATGGAACTGTGAAGTCACTTTAAATATAAACTGCCTATTCAACTGTTTGAAAATGCAATGGTTTACAAAAGTGACATAATTAGTGGTATTTTGGGTAAACGTACAAATTCACCACAACCAGAATTGCTCCCTTAACTTGTATAACCAGTGAAACCACAAAACAACCATTACCAAGTACTTTATAAAGGAATCAAATATTTTATAGAAGAATCATTTTTTAAAATGTGGTCCTGCTCTCAAAAAAGAGGAGGAACAGTCTAAAAATATGGAAAAGAGGCTGAAACCTCTGGAACTATATGTGGTGTCTCAAATCTTAATCAACCTAGATGTTTGATTGCACACCATTTTTCTTAGTGATATATCCTTTCTTACTGGGATAAATTTACCCAATCCATTACCTCTGCTTAGCGCTCAAAATAACTCCAACTTTTCTGTATGTATGTTTTTCTATAAAGACAAGTAATTTAAATCAATGTTGACTCAGTCAATCTCGGTTCAAACATATACCAGTTACAAAATAACCATACTGAAATGCTTGAAAATTGTTGCTAAAAATAATCTATCATGTACGTGTGTAAAACTCTGTGGCATGGGGGAAAGGAGGTTCCCTATACCATTCAGCAAGATGAGTATAAATAATTCACTGTTAAAATATGTAATAGATCTTGTAAAGGCACAGAATTCTTGCAGTCTTCATGTGGAAGCTATTAATTTTCTATGGCTTTATATGTATAGCTTTCAGAGATAGAAATTATAAATATTGAATTTAATGCAAAGACAGAGAAGAGGCTTCCAGTTAAAAAAAAAAAAAAAAAAAAAAGGAGCTTGGGAAATGAATGACCTCTCAAGTATGAACTTAAGAGTCTGTTTATTATTATATATAGTTACACTGGTGGTTATGCTTGACCTGTTGTTGTCATGGCTTGGTTCACTTGCCAGCTTTTCAGTCTCAGTAGCATGTGAGAATATTCAAGAACTAATTGAAGGCTTCTTGTATGACCCAATAAACTGGTTCATCTTCCAGTGAAGGCATGTGCTCATGTTCATTCAATATTAGCATATTTTTTACATGTTACTTCTGGTAATTTAGGCCAGGTGCAGAAGTTACACTGCATAATTTAGGCCACATACATTGCATGGTAGTGTGCAGAAAATGGTCTATAGCCATAACCTAATAGACCATCAGGTCACATGGTGCACTGTAAAAATGACAGATCCTGCTCTAAGATAACCCTGGATGGATGTGGTATCAGACTTCAGGACTGTAGGTTGCAGCACCATAATGAACATCTGTACTACATCCCATCGTGACTCACGGTAGGTCACATTCTGCCGACATCCTATGAAGCATTGCAGCACCCCACTCACCTGCCCTGCCAGGGTGGCACTCTAGCCTTAGCCAAAGCTTGTGTAGTCTGCCTGAGTGCCAGGCCAGCCCTGCCCCCAGGCTGTCACTGATAAGAGTCAGTAAAGCCTCCATCACCAGGCCCACCCATGTCCTTCCTCCAGGTAGCATAGATCCAATTACTCAAAAAAAGCTTCTGATTGAATTTGTCTTATTGCATATTGTCATGGGTGTGGCTGAGCAAGTGCTGAATGTGGGTCTGCTGCTATTTTGTCTCTGCTCCCAGTTAGCCTGTCTTAAGAACTGATTCATCTGCACTGATTTCTGGCAACAGGCAAGTTCCCTAATGGAAGTAAAAAAAATCAAAAACTTGAACATGCCCAAATTGTATGTAAGCAGACCTACACATACTAATATATAGCATCACTAGTTTCCAACTTGCCTCAGGAAACCAAATGCATATGTAAAATATAGATTATGTAAAGCACTTACACTGCTTGTGCTCAATACAGAATGTAGAACAAGAAACCCATGAATCCAGGTCACAGACATGAAGTGTCAGAAACCTTGGATGCATTCAATAGCTCATAAAGAAGTAAACAATGTTTCTATGTTCTTGTGTCTTATAGCCAATTTCTTTTTAATAATCCTGATTGCTTGAGTAACGGTTTGGAGCCATGTGCACTAGATAGAAAGCTGCTTCAGATAGTTCTTACAGAATCTGAGGTTTGCTGATGGGAGTCCCATAGATAGCTTTTGTTTTTTTGTCAAGCTACCACGTTGTTTGTTTTATTAGTTACTTTTTTTCAGTCCTCACTTTTCCTGGCTATATGAATAATAATAGCAAATGGTCTTCCTAGCCTTAAAGTAGTGTTCCCTTCTTAGAGCAATCCCCCATTAAAGAAAAAAATCTTTCTAGGACACAGTGGGCATATCTACATGGCATTTATGCCAGCTTAAATTTACTGTGCAGTAAGCGGGAATAGGCTGGCATCTACACGTGCAAGCATTTAAGTGTGTAGGCACATAAAGGCATAGTTAACACTATGTGTGGACCGACTTGGGATTAAAGTTGATCCCAAATCACTCCAAACACACAGTGTTACTGAACAATAAGGCATCTACACATGTGTTACTGAGCAGTAACTTATCAGGTAAATAATCAGCATCATGCAGGTATCAAATTTACGCTCAAATCAGGCTAAGTCACCTTATTTACTGAGCAGTATGGGCGCGTAACCTCCAGGCTACATATGCTTCCCCATGCAGCCTGGGCCTGGCTGGGACCTGTCCCAAGGCTGGGTGGGGAACTGTCCCTATTCAAGGAGATCTCAGTTATTAATCCCTAAATAGGGAATTAAAGCATATATGGTCCTGGACCACTGCCAGTCACCCCATATGCTCAGGCCCCTAAAGTGAGTCCAGACTAGTGCCAGTGCTAGACCAGAAATTCTCAAAATGGGCAGAAGAGTGTAGCCCACCAACCCACTCATCCATGCCCCCCTCCCCTAGCTAGGAGGCCTGGGGTGGAGCTCTTCCTTTAAACTATAGAACTGAACTCCCTTTCCCACCTCTGCTCTTCAGAATGATTGAATGACCACTAGTGCACATAGCTACACATCCAAAATCTTTGCTAGAACCCTAGTTCAAATATAACAACATCCAAAACATCATTAGGCTATGGAAGCACCTTTCAAAACAGCTCTATACCACAGAAGGGATATTAACCCTTTGCTAAATCCTCCAAGTTCCTATGCCCACCCCTCCTTTTACAAGAATTCTGCTGCACCCATATTTCCTGTGCCCATGGGAGAGGGTTACTGTTATAATACTACCTGAAGCATTCTTGTGTGCTGTTTCTTCTAAGCAAAGAATAATTTTGCTTCCATTGCAATTTATAATAGCCAAGCAGAGTTTTAAATTGGGTGTCTTAGGAGATTGCTTTTCTTAGCTATTTTTATTTCTGTTTATCAGATTTTTTTTTTAAATGGCCTTTTTATTTTGAAGATAAGCTGATCACTGGAATTCTGGGATAGAAACTCCTGATGATAAAAATAACTCCTCTTAACTAGGGGTTGACATTAAGGTTCACATTGTCCAAAGCAGTTATTAATGCTGGGTGCTTCAGTTATTTTCTGCCCAACTTAAAACACTTTAGATTTGATTGGCATATGATTCATTCACAGATCCCAGTGACTATGAATATTCTGTACCTCTGAAAATTAGGCACTAGATATCTCAAGTTGCTGAACTAAAATGTGGACATCCAAACTTCATGCAAATTTATTCGTTTTGAACCTGAGGATGACTGCCATTAGGTAAGTTATTTGCTAGACTCCCAGAAGAAAAAAAAAATTGCACATTATTGTGGTATATTTAGAGCAGTTCTTAAAACACTGAAATTCAAAGTTGCTATCTATGTTTCCTTTTTGCTTCAATGGAAATGTATCCTCCATTAGGCCTATACCTGGTCCAGTGTGTTTCCCTCTGTACACCACTGTAGCTAGGTTATGTTGCCCCTACGATTCCTTTTACTAGAGACCCCCAAAGATTGACATGGCCTTCATCCAATTTGGTATCAAGTGAACTTTTAATAGTTACCCCTGAGCTTATTAAAAGTGTTCTTCCTTGCAATATGACCTGGCAAGTGGTTCCTTCAGGTGTTATAGCAGTGACCTTCGGTGGTACCAGCTTCAGATCCTGTGCTGGATGGGTGGGATGTTAGTTTCTGGATTCCTCGTTGTTCAAACAAGAAGTCCAAGGATGTTCCCATCTCCCAAGGGCGTCAACACAGAACATGTTACTTTGTTTGTCCATCAAATTTATAATTTATCTCATCCCAAATTGTCCAATCCTCTACTTCTCTGCCAAGCATTCCTTATATGGTGCACCAATCCCCTGGCACTGTGCCAGCCACATTCCTTATAGGGAAACTGCTGTCCTTTGCTTACCTAGTGCCCAGTCACAACACTCACATCTCCCAGGGCCACAGAAGGTTTGCTCTGTTGAATGGCATTGCTTAGTTATGGGAAGGCCTGGACTATGGCTACAAGCCTTAGCATAACTCTGTTTGCCCGCTACAGATGAGCTTGTCCATGGGCAGCAGAAATTAGACTGGGAGTAGAAGACAGATCATCTAAATAGCTTTTTTTAGGCTTTGGTTCTCGCCTTTTGTGTTTCTACATTTCATGTGGGTAACCAAATGCAAAGTATGCCTTACACCCATATACTCCTTTGAGCTGCTTTAAAAGTCAAACCATAGCCTGTCATCTAGAACACATGACAAAAACCCTACATTTCTTTTGATTTTTGTCTGATATCTCATACAATTAGTATCAAATTAGTATAATTTAAAGAGGAGATCATAGAAGGATTTCTGGTATGGATGATCATGTATAATTAGAAAAAATGTAAGAAAACTGTAATGGAAACATTGGGCACTTTTACATGCATTCCAAGGCGTTCTGATTACAACAAGTCAGAGCAGACTGAGTCTGCTGGAGAGACTCCAGTCTGCTGGAGAGTTCTAATCAGAATACTCCAGCATGCTGCAGCATCTTGTGTAGTCAGCGTCTTGCAGCCATTTTGAAAATTGGGATGCTGAATACATGAGATGTTGTGGGCATTTTAATTAGAACAGATCCCAAGAGCCACTCAAATTAAAATGTGCCTCTTCCCTCCCCCACCCCAGAGAACATATATATGTGCCATTAAGGCTAAATTGTCAGCTGCAATATTTTCCCATACTTTATTCAGAAAGGAAACCCTAGAACTAAAATCTGTTATTTTGTTTGATACTCTTCTTGGTATTCTCAAGGGTTTTTTTTTACATTTTCCCAGAGCAGCACTATAATTCAGCAGCCCATCTTATACTTAGTTATGTGGAGGCATGTTTAGTTGCATTCATAGAGTTTCTTTGGGTTCTGCATAAGCTAACATTGGAGGATGTGGACCTTAAACCCTGCCTCCTCTTCAATTTATATGTCCTTGAATTAGAAATACTAGATAAGGAAAGCAAACCTAGTTATAGTCTATGCTCTTGTACAGAACAGGATTGTGTTCAACAATGTATGTTTCACATGTTCCAACCAGTAATGTATCCAATACTTACCCTTAGGAGGCACCATTCTGGTATACCTCACCCTCAAGTAGTTTGGGATTATAGCCATTTCAACAAACTCTATAAAATATCTTCCAAATTGTGTAAGAAATGTAAGGGAAAGA
>NW_005842169.1:1714523-1719326 GCF_000455745.1 Alligator sinensis | reverse complement strand
CAGTTCAGGAAAAAAAAAAATGATGTAAAACTAATTTCCTTTGTTTCTAAGTAAATCCAGAATTACATATTTATTAAGCCTGTGTGAGTCAGCAGCAATCCAATCCGGCTTTGGATCCGGCTGCTTCAGATGGCAGCAATCCAATCAGGAGGTCCGGATTGGTTTTCCACTTTGATCCAGCCAAAGCAGCTCCAAAGCTTCTCCAAAGCTGCTTCTCAATTAAATATCTATAACTTTGTTGTTTTATCTTTTATTTGAGTGAAACTTGCAGGAGTGATAGCCCTGTTGCCCTGTGGGATCAGGCCAACTCTCAGGATCTCAATATTGTGCTGTTAGACAGGAGGGTGTGACACAATTGCACATATACAAACACACACATCGGTTAGGTGCATACACATGCACTCTACCAGCTCAGGCACATGCACATTCAAACCAGCTTAGGCATATGCATACCTATCACCAATTCAAGCACATATACTATACACCCCAAAAGTTAGACACAGATCACTAATTCATATATCATGCACACAATGCTGTATACACACACACACACACACTCTCACCAGTTCACACACATACAACCCACCTACACATACACAAAAGTGAGTTCCTAAGTTGGGTGTTGTGATGTGTATGTATGTATGTATGTGCTTGTTGTACTTGGGATACCTGGGGAAAGGTTAAGGTAAGAAAGTAGAAGTGTAGGGGGTGAAAGTTACCAGGACTGGGATTAGAACTGGTAAACTAGAGGGGCCTGGGCTGAAGAACTGAGGCTCAGGGGTAACTTTAGGTTAATTGATCTTAATAGATTAAAAAACAATGCCCAAAGCCTGCAGAACAGGGAAGTGCTGCCGCACAGAGGCTGAGACTGGAGCCAGAGCTACGGGGAGCTGAAAAGGTAGGTGGGGAGAGGGAAAATAGGACTAAGGGAAAGTGTGGGTGTTAAAGAGGGGCTCTGGGTGTGGGGAGCCAGAGGATGGCTCCAGGGCAGCTACAGAAGATGCAGGGAGCAGCTGTAGGTGTTGGGAGCTGGAGACAGGCTCCAGCTGCTGGAGAAAATTGCAGGACAGCCATGAGGAGCTGGGAAGCTGCAGGGTGGAGGTGACTACAGAAGGTGTGGGGGAAGCCTGAAAACAGAGAGATGGACAGCAGACAATGACAGGAAAAGCAGCAGGAGGGACTGAAAGGCAGCAGGGGCAGCGGGAAAGCAGAGAAAGACAGTAGAGTCACAAGGAAAAGGCAGTAGGAATTGAGAGGAGCTTGGGAAACTAGTGGAGAGGGGTGGGGCTGGAATAGAGAGAGAGAGAGAGAGAATGAGGCTTGAATTTAAAATTACAATGGCAGCAGGAGAAAGAGATTCAGTGGAAGGGCTGGAGTCCAGGTAGGGAAGAGAAGCAGAGTCAAAGTCCTTGGGTGAAGAGGGGGTGGGAGGTGATAGCTACCTATCCAGGCTAGAAAGGGGTCCTTGTCCAGTAGGTGTTGTCCAGAGGGGGGTCACCGGCAGGGCCTCTGAGCGGATAGGTGGTGTGGCATGGTGCTGGTCCAGATGGAGAGGGCATCCCACTGGGTCTGTCTTCACTGCCCCTTTTTATAGGGGCAGACCTTGTGTGACCCTAGTGACAGGAGGCATGCCCAGGCAAGGGTCAGCCCCTGGTGTACTGAGCATGTGTGTTCCATGCAGAGATGTGCAGTTTCGGGTGTCTGTAATGGTGAGAGTTGCTGGTTTTGCAGGGTCCTTTGTCTTTCAAATGCTGAGTTCTTGTCTCTGTTCCTGGGTGAGGTCCATGGTTCCTGGATGAATCAATGCAAAGTGATGGCATTACAAGCCATTCAGTAGAGGACTGCTACCATTGTATTTCAATCATTCCCAATCATTCTCATTCATTGGGGTACCAATTTACATGGGAGGGGGTACAATGAATCATATTGTTGCAACATGGGATGCTCACGCAGATGACACAAGATGGAGGCTTGACATATAAAATGGAAACTTGACATGACTTTGGTTCAATTACAAACACAGGCCTAAACCATACAATATCCACATGAAACAATAAAAAACAATACAAAAATGATAATAATACAATATACAACATTAAAAATCAATACAAACCTAATAATAATACAATATACAACAATGGCTATCCAAAACCAAAAACTTGCTACCAAAATAAAAATGTTTAAAGCTTATCCTAAGTCTGAACTCACTTATAATTATCTATAGGGAATAGAGAGGAAGAGAAAAAGTCAGAAATGGTTGGGGAAGGGGAGGGAATGCATTTTAAAATAAATTAAAAAAAAAAAAAGAGAAAAACTGGGGGGGTTTGCTACAGCCCCTGGTGTGGCCACAAAGCATGCCATGTTTCAAGAAGATCAGTTCAGGGACTCAGTCCGGCTGAAGCGGCTCCGAAGCAGACTCTGAAGCTTCGGAGCCACTTCGGAGATCCGGCTTTAGGTTATAATGGGGGATCAATGAAATATCTATAACATTGTTGTTTTATCTTCGATTTGGTTGAAACTCACAGGAATGGTATCCCCTGCAGAGGCCACAAATCATGCCAAGTTTTAAGAAGATTGGTATTGGGGTTTGGGGGAACTGCATCCCAAATTCTTGAAAGCAAAACTCCTGTCATGTCTACGTGTTACACCACAGGGGAATGAAAACTGCAGGGGTCTGAGACCACAAAGCATGCCAAATTTCAAGAAGATCAGTGCAGGGGTTTGGGGGGAATTGCACCCCAAGCTTCTGACAAGCAAAACTCATGGTGTGGGTGGGGGCTTTGGTGACTGTGTCTGTCTTGGGGCACAGGGCAGTGAAATGTAATGCAGGCCTGGGTGCTGGACCCTGCCAGGCCATGAAGCCTGCTATGGAGGCATCAAGGGGTAAGGGACAGGCTGGGGTAGAGCATAGCAGGGAATGGGGAATGTAGCAGTGCAGGTAAAAGTGCAGAAGTGCCTGGGTGTCAGGTGTCCAGCAGGTCTCAGTGTGCTAGAATTCCACTGTGTATATTGAGTCCATGAGTTTCTGTACCTACTACCTGGGAGGCTGATGAAGTGCAATTCATAGGGCAAGCTCTGAAATGTGGTTTGTACATTCAAACAAGCACCTAACCTCATCACCAGAACTGAAGCCAACTTCCTACAGCTCAAAACATAAAACCTGACAACTATATCCAGTAACTCCACAAACTGCACACCAGAATCTATCAAAGACAACAAAACCCAACTACCTGTAGGGGCACATTCCTCACCAAAAAAACACTCTGCCTCTAGTCTCTCAGGCCTGATCCTGAGAGGGAACAAATTACAATGAAAACCACTTTTCAAAACCGGGCCTATGAATTGCACTTCATCAGCCTCCTAGGTAGTAGGTACAGAAACTCATGATCTCAATAGAGATTAGACAGTGGAATTCTGGCACACTGTGACCTGCCGGACATCTGACACCCCAGGCACCTCTGCATTTTTACCTGTGCTTCTACATCCCCCTGTCCCCCCTACTCCCCACCCCAGCCTGTCCCTCCCTACCTGATGCTTCCATTCCCATTTTTACTGACTGGCTTTCTTGCCTGCATTGTGGGCTAGGCCAGCCTCTGGCTTCTTTACTACTCCTTATATCCAGGACCAACTGCAGGTACTTCCTCAGCCTGACAAAGGGGTTTTCAACCCTAAAGCTGGCATCCTGGGCAACTAAGCTGAGCTCACCGGGAGCCTCACAACTTCACTGAAACCAGCAAGCATCAGGCCTGTCAAAGACGTGACAGGTCTGGGCATTCCCCAGCCAGGACTTCATGCATGCATGCATTAACTGGAGGCTATGGTGCCTCCTACATGCCTTTCACCAGGGGATCATTGGCCCTGGCATTTATGGGGCTGCCGCGCTGCCAGCAGTCCCACCAGGCCTCCCTACTCTGGCAGGGTGCAATTTTAGTGGTTATGCCCAGGATGTGGAGCCTCCTCCTTTCCCATAACCCCAGTCCCATACCTCAAAGTTCATCCTGGCAGGGGAATGAGCTCAGCAGGGACATGTTTTTCCCCTGATGGCTGGTGATGCAGTTATTGACCCCTCCAGCTGAGAGCGGGGCATTACTCAGCTTTTTAAAAACTCAAAAAAGGAAATTGGTGCAGATGGAGTGAGGAGGGTGGCACCCAGTCTGTCTGCAGGTGGAGCTTGGGAACCCCAGCAGCAGGAGGTTCACCTTTAGGAACACCAGCTGCTCCACCAATGTAGGATCCAAGCAGGTGGGGTGGGGTGTGACAAAATCCCCAGAAATGCTGAACACCCTCTCGCTTGGAACACTGGTTGGTGGACAGGACAGGTGTTGCTGGGCAAGCGTGGCCAGATCCTGTCATGTCTGGCTGTGGTTTGCCCAGTAGGCGAAGGGGTCACAGTCCAGTGGCTCCACATCCTCAGTGAGATAGGTAGCCACTGAAGCCTCGGTGCTACCTGCCCTAGGCTGGGATCTGGTGCGTTTGGACCCCATCATTGAAGCCATGCCCATGGCCTACATTGGCAGTGGCTGGCGTGGAGGAGACTGGCTGGTGCTGGTGCCGGTGCTGATGCTGGGGGGGCTGGCATGGGAAAGTGGATCCCCCTCTTACCCATCCCCTCACCTCTGCACTTCGGCCTCCCTGACTTTGTTCACCAGCACCTGTGTCCAGTGATCAAGGGTTTTGGGCCTGCCAGTGCACATGCTCCCTTTCACCCTCTGGTCGCACATGCCTGCCATCATGTTGACTGTACTGGACCACAAGGGATCCAGCTGTCTCCTGATGCCCTCCGTCAGCTGCCTCCCCAGTCGC
>NW_005842169.1:1690975-1714352 GCF_000455745.1 Alligator sinensis | reverse complement strand
CCCCCCCCAGTCGCGGCACGTCTGGGGGCAGCAGCCTGCCCCAGCCAGGAACATTAATCCTCTGGAACTTCTCCATTTGGTTCTCCAGGTCCCTCACTATGGGGATCACCTGGCTGAGGAGGGCATCGCCAGCACTAAGGGTCTGAATGGCTTCGAGGAAGGGCTTGAGGACCACCAAGATCTGGGAGATGGTACCCCACTCAGCTCTGTTCAAGGGGGCACTGATCCCGATCTCCCCATGTAAGGACATCTCATGGATAGCCTTCTGTTTCTCCACCAGCCTGTCAAGCATCAGGTATGTGGAGTTCCACTGAGTGTCCACATCCTGTATAATTTTGTGCTGTGGGATGCTCAGGTCTGCCTGTTTCTCCCACAGCATCTTGCCCCACTTGATGCTGTGGTGGAAGTAGCCCACCACCTTCCTGCATTTCAAAATTAGCTGGCTTGTAGCAGTAGTGGTGATGGTGCTGTCACTGGCAGCCCTGTCCCCTTCCAAGGCATCCCTCATTATTAGGTGCAGCCTGTGTGCCACACAGCAGATGCCGACAATGTTGGCATCACCGACAGTCTTCACCATATTGGCCCCATTGTCGGTTACCATGAACCCATGGGTGAGCTCAGCCTGCCCATCGAACCACCCCTGCACTATGTGGTTCATGGCCTCCATTCCCTTGACATGTGGGACTCATCCAGCACCTTGGCTTGCAGTAGAGCCCACCGATGGCCCACTGATCGCACCAGTGCCCTCTGAAGGAGAGGTAGGCGTGATCACCACCCTGGCGCTCCAGATGTTGGAGGTAAAGTGCAAGGCTACCTGTGGCCCTGCCTTGCACATCTCCTCCCACAAGTACTTCCTGCATGCCTGATACAGGGAGGACACCACCCCCCTGCTAAAGGTGGTGCATGCGGGCACTTTGTAAAATGGGACCAGAAGTGCTATGATCTGCCTGAACCCTGGTTGCTCAACTAGGGAGAAGGGCTGGCTATCGAAAGCAAGCATCTCCCCAATGCTCTGGGTGATCTTGCGTGCCTTGGAAACGTGCCCCCTTTCTGTCCACCTTTCCCCCACTGCTTTAGGGTGGACTGCCTCTGCTTTGCGGGGGCAAGGGGGATTTGGAGTGAGTGTGGGACTTCCCTTTCAGCACACTCGCACTGGTGCCAGGCTGAGTAGGAAGAACAGTAAGGGGGTGATGCCTCCTCAGATGCAGCAGCATCACCGTGGTAGAGAAGTGTCTCACGTCCTTGCCACAGCTCATGTCCTTGCCATGGTAGTTCTGGAAGATGGCAAACCTGGTATCATCCGCCCACTCAAAATGCTCCCACACTACACTACTTCCCCACTTCTGGGTTGATGTTGAGGATCCTGCCTTTTCCCACTCCTCAGCAGGCTGAGGCTCAACAGCAGGAGGAGCAGCCTCAGCTGAGCCACTTGCCTCCACAACCTCAGCCTCCTCTGAGGTGCTGCTTTCTGGAGGAGACCTGGGTCTAGGGGAAACTTGAGGGGTGTGGAGCACAAACTCTGATTCCCCCTCAGTCCCCAGAATTGCTTGAGCTAGCGCGCTCAGCATCCCTGATTCCAGCTTCAGCTCCATCTCCTCCTCTGGCAGTGGGAGGCTCGTGCTGAGAGCTGAAATTGGGGTGGAAGACAATGATTCCACTGCTGGTGCCCACTTCTGGACTGAGCAAAGGTGGTGCAGGTGCAGGGACATCAGGTGGAGACACTGCTCCCACCTCCTGGCTTCCACTGGCAGCACTTGTGGGGGGAGAGACTGCTTTTGTTTGTGGGAGGCGGGGGGGGGGGGTTGCAGCTCTAGCTCTCCCCTGACCCCTTCTCCCTCTCGTGCCAGAAGACCTGGCACCTGCCTTTCCAGCACACTTCATATTGATCTTTCCTGTGCTGCAAAAGGTGTCTCTGTGTGTGTGAATTCTTTTGTGCTGTGTGTTTTATTCCTTATGTTGTGTGCATGCACTGGCCTTTTCTTTGATTGCTTGCTTCAGTTTTAAGAGTTATGTAAAAATGTTGTGCTGTCTGTCTGTCTGTCTGTCTTCTTCTGCTATGAATATCTGTTTTTTTCTCTATATTGTCTCATTCTGTGTCTGTGTATCTGTGTATCTGTGTGCATGCATGCATGCAAGCAATCTGTGCCTCCCTGCACAGTGATGGAACAGTTTTCTTTTCTCAAAGTTTCCACACAAAAAAAGAGCAAATATAAATTCAAAGAAATGGATTGAATAGTAATACTAATAGTAACTGAATAGAATAGCTAAGCTAAGATAAGCTAAATCCTACCCACTCCTTTGTAAGAAGAAAAAGGAGCAGGCAAGTTCAAATAGTACTGAGCCAGCAAGCTGCAATGCCTCAGTCTCTCACAAAGTTCCTGACAGGGAACAAGCTGGAAAAGGTACAGCACGCCACCAAACAGAGGCTTTTATGTTGTTTCTAGTCCCACCCAAGGTGCTGTCATTGGAAAGGCAACCAGGGAGAAATTCTTCTCACTGGCCACCTACAGATGTCAGTCTTCCCCTCTGCTCCCCCTCCCCGCCATCCCACTCTCCTTCCCTTCCCCACTCCCCCTTCCCCTTCTAACTTTAAGTCAAGCTGTCTGAAGCTTCCAAAGCATCCAAAGTGCATCCGAAGCACTTAAGATGCTCTGAACCAGTTCGGGTAGTTTGCCTGAGCCCACGCTTCAATCCGAGCATGCCACTTCAGATGCCAAAGCGTCTGAAGCGACACCAGATCAGAAGCGTGATCCAAAGACTCACTCAGACCTACTCTTTATATATCTATTCAGGAATCATTCTGCTCCAGTAGTGATAATTAGCAGACCTGATCTCTGCAGAAACCAGACTAAATGAATTAATTAGTTGGACTACCAATTGGACTACCAATTAATATGCAGGCCATTTATCAGGAAGACCTAATGACACAGACATCAGTCCATCACTCATTGCTCAACTTGTTTTACCACCCTCGTCTCCTGCATCTGTTCATTGTTGTTCTGCAGATTGCCAGCAGGGCACTTATATTGCTGCCAGAGGCCAATTCTCCGCAGTGGGCAGAGGCTCTAGGGTAAAGGTTTGGCAGAGTTCTGGTCCAGCTGATGCAGTCAGTGTGCCAGCCTTTCCCCCCCCCCCACCCTTTTGTACTTTTGGCCTCTTTACATGATAGTAACAGATGGGTCTGTATTCTCAGATGTTTTGCAACTCATAAAAAGAGTGTTGCATGGTTGTTGCTCCATTTTTCATTCTGAATGAAGGTGAGATACAGGGTTGAGAAAAGAACTGCAGAGGGGAAAGAAAAAACACTCTCAGTGAAACAATAAGAGCATCAAAACTTCTTTTTTTTATCAGAGTAATGAAATTGCATTACAAGGAAGTTCTTAGATTCCATCCATCTGATATATGTTTAAGAGTTTATCACTCAGTAGCCACATCTTATGTGAGATGCTACTGTGCAGTCTTTACTATGCATTTATTTATTACTTGCATAAGCAAATACTAAACGAATGTCCAGCAACCCAAGTTACTACACAGTAGCACCAAAAGCCTTTTTTGTAACACTACTGCAGAGTAGCCTAATACTACTGCACACTGTGCACAGTAGCATCATGTCATGTTTTTTTTCCATGTGATGCTACTAAGCAGTCGGGCTACTGTGCAGTCAATATTTTGTGTAGACATGGGCTGCATGTTGTCTTTGTTTCAAGATCAAAGACCAGGTGTTAGAAAGTATTCTGTCTTACTTTGCATGGGATTATTATAGTGAAGAGTATCATAAGGTCTGGAACAGGCTCCCAAGGGAGGTGGTGCTCTCCCCTACCCTGGGGGTCTTCAAGAGGAGGTTAGATAAGCATCTAGCTGGGGTCGTCTAGACCCAGCACTCTTCCCTGCCTATGCAGGGGGTCGGACTCGATGATCTATTGAGGTCCCTTCTGACCCTAACATCTATGAATCTATGAATCTATAAGGACTGAAAGCATTTGATGTTGTAAAGGATTATTCCAGAATGCAGGCAATGCTGAATTCTATATTAGTGAGCCACTACTACATGGTTGGGTCTACTAAATCTGGATTCAGACTCAAACTGAAACTCCAGTTCTGAATATTCTTGTGTTTCAAATTATTGAAATCCAGATCCAAATTCTATGGTCTAGCTGTGCTCTCAATTTTCACTCATTTGCAGGGTTATAATGGCTACACTTAATGCAAAAGAGTGAAGAATTGTGCTTTATGTTTATATTTAATAAGGTTCACTGCTCATGCTATACAGTGCCTCACTGAAGATGTGCATTAGTGGACCAATAAATCACACTCAGTAATGCCAAAAGGCATTTAATATAGCCTATAGACCTTGAAATAACCCTCAAATACTGGATAATCACAAACAAAAATAGTCAAAATAGGAAATACAGTATTACCGGTAATTGTACCTTACAATTAACATTTTTCTCACAGATATGCCTGCTCCTGAGGAGGTATGCTTTCTTGTCTCACATTTACAGTCACTTAATCCACCCCTAAAATGCAGATTTCTCTGGTGTGGAACTTGGCATCCATTTATGAAGGCTATATAATTTATTATAGTAAATGGAAAGGAGCTACATAGTTTTGGACCAGAGATTAATATAAACAGGCCAGTCTAGTAATAAATCTGTGCTGAAATTTAGCCAGGATATGTCATATTTAGCCAAGTTTCTAGTCTGTATAAGCCTATAGTCAGTGGGAATGAAATTCAAGTTCTTTCTACAAGACGCCTATAGTCAGTGGGAATGAAATTCAAGTTATGTCTACAAGCCCAGCCTGCCTCTCCAAATCTAAGCTTCAAGAACTTGGACGTCTAATGGACTGTCCTTCCTCTTCCTCATATTTTATAACAATAGAACACTATATGCTTTACAAGTTACCACTCCTGTTGTGCAGTGGATATTTACTGCAGTTGAAAGACATTGTAAAGTACATACAGATATTGTTGGTGTTGGAAGTTTTGGACAGCTGGGGTTCTTAGAGCTTGTTCAGAAAATGGT
Organism: Alligator sinensis; assembly: GCF_000455745.1. NCBI lineage: Eukaryota > Metazoa > Chordata > Crocodylia > Alligatoridae > Alligator > Alligator sinensis. Next base: position 1,709,328 of record NW_005842169.1, on the reverse strand, counting down.
GAGTATGTGTGTGTCCCCAACCCACAGAGTTCTGAGATTTTCCTTTAGTTTCAAGAAGTCTTTGTCTTTAAGGCTGAAGAACCTCAATTTTGTTCCCTGGGTTATATGCATATCAGTTTTTCTCTTGTCTCTGTTGGCTGTGTTTATGTAACTTTATATTGTATTATAATATGATGGGTATGGGTGGTTTTCCATTGCCATTGTAGTCTTAAGGGCTTAGCATAATCAATTTTGAGGTCATTCTGATAGTCTGGGCCATGTACAACACAATTCAATCCTACTGATAGAGGCCACATACATGTGTTCAGTTTCTACCAAGAGAAATACTACTCTTCCAGTAGAAATGGAGAGTGTACAATTGTGTGTTGTTGGGTTTTTTGGGGGGTTTTTTGCCAGAAGGAAATATGCTTGATTTGGGGGAGAGACTTTCTTCATTGAACAAGAAAGTTCTTTCTTTCATGAGAGTTCCTGACACAGGAATGAAATGTGTGTACATTTCTGCCACTCCACTGAGAGTCCAAAAGTGGGGAAATACTACCATGCCTTCCTTAGAGTAGGATCACCCTGGTCTGGAGAAAGCACAGGGAGCAGCAGCTTGACTCCTCCCAGTGCCAGGAGGAATAGAGCAGCTGCTCCCTATGCCTTCCACAGAACTGGGTGACTCTGATACAGAAAAGAAAGGGGAGAGGGGGTAGCTTCAGGCTAGTATACCTGTATAGTACTTCTCCCAGAACAATTTCTAGCAGTGAAAAATTCCCAGAAATTTCAACCACTAGACATAAACTTATGTTCACTCCACAAAAAAAAGCCCCTTGAAATCAGTGCTGAAAATCCAAAGTTCTTGTGTTTGGACTCTTCAAGAAATATTGAGATACAACTGCAGAACAGATCATTTTTGCTTACAGTCTTAAATAAAATGGACTTACAATGCCTTAAGCTAGGGACAGAAATTACATAAGTGACTGGAAACCAGTTCAAACCTGTAACACAACAAAAGTTGAGTGTACATAAACCACTTTAAAAATGGCTGAAACCAGTTTAAGATAAACCTAGGTGGATGTATTATCAGACTTCAGTGATTTAGGTTAAATCAGTTTATTGAACTGCTGTCCCAGATTCCCTCCAGATTCAAGTTAACTCTCAGTCACCAGCATCCCAGGATGCTTTGTATCTCCCGCTCAAACCCTCCTACCTTACAGGATGGGTGGGCTAGCATTGGGCCAAGCTGTCCGCTCCACCCAAGCAGAAAGGAATAAATTATTTCCTGAATAAAAAATGAATATCTGTTCATTTGCTTATTGGTTCAATCTATACAGCTTACACTAACCTTGCAAGAGTGAATTGATTCAGCCTTGGTCTTGATGTCTGTACTTAGCCTTAGAATTTGGGCATGATGTATCAACCTTAGAAATATCAACCATATAAAACACCTTATCACTTTCATTATTATCAGCTTCAAAGGGAAAGAACTACATATGTATAAAAAAGTCATAGATTCTTCAGAAAGAATGGATGGGCAAAAGTTAACATCAAACTCCGTTGGGTTTACCATTACTGATGATGTATCATAAATCAGTTTCTTGTGTTTGACTGACTAAGGTTTAGCAAGTCCAAATTTCTTCATCCCTCCTGATATGGTAATCTGCACAGTAATACTGGGATTTCACTTTCTTAATTTATCTTCTAAGACTTATTCAGTCCTTATTCTGTCTCCAAAGCTTTTACCATGGTGATTATCTCTCGCTCTAGTAAAGGCATACGGATTCATGAGGAGAGAGATTTTTTGTGATTTTTTCTGCGCTTCAGTTTTATCAGTTTTTTTGGTGATTTGTGTTACAATAACCCTAATTCATTACCCCAAGTCCTTTCCCCTAAGCAGTCTGTTTGTCAGAACACACACCGTGATCCATACATGTCTTCCTTTTAACTGTGTAAAGAGCTCAATTTAATTAGAATAGGCAGAAATTAAATGAAAAACAATTCACTGTAATTTTCTCTTACAAGCAACCGTAGAAAAAGAGGACAAGGCTGTCCAAACTGAACAGTATTATGTAGCAAACCTGTAATACAACAGGCACTGGACTTCACGATAGGGCAATAGAGGCCCACATCTTTTTCAAGAAATAGTTTAGATTAATAGGTATAGTCACATTCTTTATTTAAAAAGCTACTAGTGTTCATATGCTTTTACTAGAGATTATTTATATAGTACTCACAAATCCATTCTTTCACTGATCACAATATGGATAGAATACTATAGGCAATGGGACAGATCCTTAATCTGTCTTGATCAATAGTGTAACTAGGGATGGATGAGTAGGACATTTGCCCTAGATGCTAACATAGAGGGAGTGCAAGATTGCTGGTGGCCACCACTACCAGCCCAGCTACTGTCACTGCCTAGGATGCAAACATGTAGGTCTTAAATACCCATTCTTCTAAAAGAGCAGAGCAATAGTGCCTTGGTATTGTCTAAAGTCAGCATTTCAGATGTTGTGTAGAAAGCTCCTTAATTCTCTCCTCACACCTAAGTGAAAGGCTATCTAGGATGTACTGGGGAGAAGGAAAGATCATGTCAAAAGCAGAAGTGGATGGGGCCAGATTTTAATGTGATCTTGGCTGATCAAGTGGCTACTTGTGAGTCTTTATTCATTGTTCCAATTTAGAATAGCCCTGAGACATGGGGAGATCTGGGATTTTGAAAAAGCAGGGTTCAGATGATGTGGCACATCAACATATTTGTCTCCAGTTAAAGAGAAACGAGAAGCGTTATTATTATGCTAGAAGCCCAGAAGTATGTTATTCCATTGAAGATGAAAGCAAAAAACAATTATAACTTTATTAGAATTTCAATAATTTGCAGCTAGATGACATATAAACTTTAAAATAACACAACAAACTGGGCAAAAAACAGAAGAAAGGTATTGTTTTATTAGTGCTGTAGTCATTATTGTTAAAAGTATGTCTCTTATTCAGATCTGTAAAACGGAAATCTAGCCACTTCCACACCTGAGTTTATGTTTTTTTAGCTTGAGCTAAGAAACACTCTGCAGGGCTGCAAAATAGACAAGAAACATTATAGTTTCATAGTTTGTAGGGTCAGAAGGGACCTTGACAGATCATCAAGTCTGACCCCCTGCCATGGCAGGAAAGAGTACTGGGGTCAAACTACCCCAGCAAGGTGTTCATCTAGCCTCCTCCTAAAGACCTCCAGGGTAGGAGCCAGCACCACTTCTATTGGAGGCGGGTTCCTGTCCTTAGCCACTCTGACTGTGAAGTAGTGCCTCCTAATGTCTAGTCTGAATCTACCCTCTGCCAGCTTGTGACCATTATTTCTAGTCACTCCTGGTAGTGTTCAGTGGAACAGGGACTCCCCCAATACCTGATGGTCCCCTCTGACTAATTTGTAACAGGCCACTAGATCCCCCTCAGCCTTCTCTTGTGGAGGCTGAACTGGTTCAGGTCCCATAGCCTGTCCTAATAGGGCCTGCCCTGCTGCTCCCTGATCATGCAGGTGGCTCTCCTCTGAACCCTCTCAATGCTGTCCACATCCCTCCTGAAGTGCGGCGCCCAGAATTGGATGCAGTACTCCAACTGTGGTCTCACCAGTGCCACATAGAGGGGGAGGATCACCTTCTTGGACCTGCTCGAGATGCATCTGTGGGTGCTTGACTAGGTACAGTTGGCCTTCCTGACCGCATCCCCACACTGTCGGCCCATGTTCATTTTGGCATCAATGATGATTCCAAGATCCTTTTCTGCCTCTGTACTGACAAGAAGGGAGTTCCCCAGCCTGTAGGTATGCTGCTGGTTCTTCCTCCCCGGGTGCATCACCTTGCACTTGTCAGTGTTGAAACCCATCCTGTTCTCATCTGCCCACCCCTGTAATCTGTCTAGGTCCAATTGCAGTCTATTCCTCCCTTCTAGCGTGCCCACATCCCCCCCCCCCCCACACATACACATCTTAGTGTTATCAGCACATGTGAATAGGGTGCTTTTTTACCCCATCGTCCAAGTAACTGATGAAGATGTTGAACAGCGCAGGTCTGAGGACCGAGCCCTGGGGGATCCCATTGCCCACATCCCTCCAGGTCAAAAATGACCCGTCCACCACCACTCTCTGGTGTTATCCATTATACCAGGAATGGATAACAGACAGCAAAATTTCAGAAGAAAGGATAGCTTAAATAGTGGAGCATCAAGACCATTAAAAAAAGAGAGAGGGTTATTATAACAAAATGTGCTTCCAAGGACAGCTACTGCTCCCCTTATGGGCACACTATGCCCATTTTCCTATTCCAGCTCCCCAAATCTGCCCTCATTCTCTCACCTGCCATGTCTTGATATTGGGCTATCATAATTCTCAACAGAAAACAACTGTGCTGCTAGTGCTTTATTTTGTCAGCATCCAATGGTAAATGATGGCAACTATATCAGCTATTTAGTTTTGCAATACTTTAGGATTAATACCAAATTTTCCATTGGAGAGAGCTCTAGGAATGACTACCACCTTAGACTCAAATGTAATATTTTCAATCTATGTTGTAATCCTAATTATTTCATATTCACTACAGTAGCCCCTAGGAAACTACTATATTGGAACATAAATATTATCTAGTTTCTGAATAAGCAATACTGTCTACCAAATTTTGAAATATCAAGTAGAATATAGGGTAGACATGCACCTTATAGATGAACTAAATCAAGGATCCATGAGCCATCAGTGAAGGCATCTTCAGGGCACTTTTGGGGCCACTGCATCACCTTGCTGGTCAGCTCTATCAGTACTTCTCAGCCCTTCTTTGTTGTCCCTTGTCAAAACTGCCCGTGTGCTGAGCATGCTGGCTTTTTATTCCTTCTTGGGGCTCCATCCCCGGATTGAAAGTGGACCAATAGGAAAGCCTGAGGTGTTAGTTCCCTTTCAGGTCCTCTCTTTTACCTCACCCCGGTTCCAAGGCAGGACTGCCTTCCCTCTGCCTTCCCCTGATTGGTAGGGAAGGAAAAACTGTCTCCACCAATGGAGTCCAAGCCAGTTGGGCTCAAACTAACAGTCTGGGCTCCCAGTGAGCACACTGGCCAGCCTGCCACAATGTGAAAGGACATGCACAGAGCAGTCTATCTAATACACTCAAGCTCTATCTAATACATGCAAGCTTGTGGCAAAACACTTTCACCTCCCTGGACATTCCATTGCTGACCTCAGAGTAGGTGATCTTAAACAACACAACTTTAAAAACCAATTTGAATGAGACATTTTGAAACAAGATGCCATTCATGGACTGGATTATGTTAAGTATGGCCAAAACAGGTACTTTATATACTTATCCCATTACCTGAATCTGCTCATGGAATAGCAAGGAAATGATTTATATTGGGTTGGACCACTGAGTTCTCTAGGAAACTCACTAGGCCCAATATAGTAATCTTAACCTTAGTTATATGTTTATACTCATCTCTACTTATTATATCACTTAACCAGATACTTATAGTTTGTTCTTTGTTATTTCAGAGCCTCAAAAGGTTACCTTTTATAAGGTAACCTGTTAGGTTCTTTCAAAAGGGAACCCTTTAAGGTTCCAATATAACAAAGAACTAACTATAAGAATCTGGGTAAGTGATATAATAAGTAAGGATGAGTTTAAATGTGTCTAGGTTAAGAATATGTTTCAGTGTTGTGCTTATTGGAGACATAAAGGCAGAACACGCAGGCCTCTCTTTTAACCTACCATAGTTGAAAAAGAAAAGTTATAAATTCTAAAGCCCTTCTATTGAAAGCTTTCAAAATCCTTTTTAGGCCACAATAATTAGGAAATTGGTCTGTAAAACCACTTCATGAGCAATCGTGTTTGTCAGCATTTCTGCCTCCTTTACTGAAAAAAAAAAGGTTTGTATATTATGGAATATGACACTAACAATTTATGTACAATTTTCTGGGGAAAAGAACCATTTGGTCCCCAGCTAAACAGATGTTTATTTTGTGCCCATTATGTTAAATTTAGAAGTCAGCCTGTCAAGTGATTGAATCCAAGCTTTAGGTCTCTTTTAAATTTATATAACCTAGTGGGACATGGCCTTTGTATACCTTTAAAAAATTATTCTTTATTCTGCCTTTGACAAATAACAACAAAACATTCATGAGCTAGATCCTATTGCACCTTCTAATTGTATGAGGTCCCTGACAGATATTCAGTTAAAGATGTGATAGGATCCGATCAGTGGGCATGTCTACATGTGCTCCCCATGGCACAGTTGTTACTGTCATCATTTACAATGTGCTTTCAGCAGTACTAAACGATGGTGCAGTACCAGCCATTACTGCACCGCCCCGGCAGCACACAGCTATTTTTAGCAGCTACGTCACTGTAGTGATGCACAGTTGTGGGACTGGAGATCAGGCCCCAGCTGTGCACGGTTTCATTGCAGGGGGAATGTGGGACCCCCTGCATTGGCAAGTAACAAGGTGGGGGACGGTCACTGTGACTTCATGTGCCAGTCAGTTGATCAACACTCATAGGCTTGGGAACACAGGAGCTGTAAGGGCTTCAATGCACTGATCAGCTGACTAGTGTTGCCAGCTGTGAGAGTACACCACAGCCATTCTTAGGCTGATCAGCTGAACAGTGTTCACAGTCACAGGAGCATATCAGGGCCAGGGACTCTGATGTATTCTCATGGGTGCAGGCTCCAATCAGTTGACTGGCATTCTGAACTATTCTGAGTGCTGGGTCCCCCCACTTGCTACTTGCCAGTAGTGAGGGCTCCAGTGACTAGCTGGCCATTGCTCAACTCACTGGTGCTCCTGTGGCCAAATGTTCAGTTTAAGGCATGGTAAGAACCAGCCACAAAGTTATTACACCTTTGTATAATACTTTTGTGACTTACTTCCTGTTTTATCACACCATAATTGACTGAAGAGTAAAATGGATATTATGTCAAAGAGTTACTGGATCAAAAAAACAGAAAAAAAGAATAGGAGCAGAAACCAGAACCCAGAAACTACTTCTTGCAGGTTCTGATTCCATTTCCAAGTGTGAAAATTCAGAGTCTATAACTGAGATCAGAATAGGTCTCAGAGAATTTAATAAACTGTTTTTTTGTTTGGTGTGTGCTCCAGGACACAGGGGTAAAGCTGGCAGGGGAAGTGGGGGATGGATAATATATTAAAAATCAATGATTAGTAAAATACAAATACTAGCAGGGGAAGAGATGTTATTTTCAAGCTTTTAGGAGCATATCACAAATAATGAAGAGTGGAAAATAAAATTAATAACTAGAAACATGGGTTTGACAGTCTCTCTAGAATAACCTTCTAAACATTCAGCCTTTGATTTGATGGAAAAAAAATGAAAACATTATTGAATGAATATCAAGCAAGAGCAAGGGAAAGTTAATAAATTATCACAATTATATGAATAATGGCAATATCAAGGTTGCCGATCTTAAAGTAAAGCTGCCAAGAGTTCAAATATGTTCATCCTGAGTTTTCAGGATGGCACAAGCAAATCTGGTTAATGTTTGTAAAACAGCATTTAATGTAAATGTCTCCATTTATGCATAAGTGGGCTGATAGGAACATTAAAATATGTGAGAGTGACATCATGTTTTGGGCCCTGAACTTACTGGGAATAGTGATGTCAGTAGTTTTAATTGAAAACATTTTTCGGGAAAATGCTATCTCATGAATATTGATAGGGTGGGTTTTTTTTCTTTTCTTTTCTTTTTTTTAAGAGCTAGTTTTCTCAACTGGAAAAAAAAGTTTCTAATGTATTGAAGCATTTGCATGTTCCTGGCTTTTATTATTAAAATGTAGCTAATTATAGATTTTACCAGGTTCACACTATTTTTGAGAATTGAACATTTTTATCCAGATTCTGGACAAAGAAATCTTTAAAATATTTGGTGGAATGGGAAAATTGTTTTTAGCTCAGATCCAAGAGTACAGTCTAAGTAAGCTGACCCCTGTGCATGTCTATAACCTTGGTAAATCCATGCTGAAGTTGGCGGCCACCTGTGTAGGCCCCTATTCATTTCAGCCATTGGGACTACCCACATGGAACTTATTAAAGTATGTGATACGTTACGCCTAGTTTAAAAATTGAACCCAATATTGTTTTGTTAACAATTGGTTATTGTTCAATTCACAATGTAGAGCACCAATAGAGATTTTAAAAAAGGATTCTAACTTAATGACAAACAATTCAATACAATATTCAATGTTCCCAATGAAATTTATGATGTCATAGAACCATGTATTTTCCCCTAAAGAACAATTTTTTTTTTTTTAATTAACTTCCATAAAAACAGAACAAGAGCAGGTAGGGCTAGATTCATAAGGGGAATTCAGGCACTAATGGTCCCTAAATCAAATATTTATTCATGCCTGCCTTTTATGTAAATAAGCCCCACTGAGTTGACACCTAATCAGGTAGAGACCTAACCCTGCTATATTTCTAAATTTCCGCTTATGTGTTCTATAAGGCATCTAAATAATTGCTCTTGGGTTCTGATATAGCTAGCTCACCCTTAATCCATGATGGAAATCAAAATTTTGCACCTTCTGTTGGACTTGAGATTCCCAGCAAAAGAAGGAGGTCAGGCTAGGCATGACTGAGATTTAGGTGCCTAACACTGGGCTGAAGAGAAGTAATTTCCCTACAAAATTAAATGGGCATTTTTGCATTTGGAAGCTAGATTATATGTTAGGTAAAAAGCCTAACAGGTAGAAGAAAGTACGACTTATACTAGATCAATTTAATTTATGAACTACTTTACATAGAATACAGTAGTACTCATCTTATCTGAAAAGTTGCTGTGTAACTAGTCAGAAGAAATAGTGTCCTTTCTTTAAATAGTATATTCTGTATTTTTTAAGTTTATGATTCCAATTTCTATTACCCTACCATTTCAGCGTTCTTCAAATGATATGTGTAATGCATTAAATTCATATTGTTGTCCCACATATTATATTATTTTCAGAAGTCTGAACTCTTCACATATCAAAGGATTGATTTTTTCAAACACCTGAGTCCAAATATTTGTGCATTTCATTGCAAGTTCCTCCTTGCTATGTCTATGAGCTGTGGTCATGATTGATTTTAATTAATAATTAAACAAGAAAATATGCCACTGCACATAACACAGATAAAAATGTATGACTGAAAATCTCCCCCTCTCCCCGACTCCCAACAATATATAGGATATTACTTACTGCATAGAGAGAGTTTATATAATATGCTAACAAGAGATTAAGAAACAGACAGGTAGATAGAATGATCTTGGAAAAATGACAACGTATCCATTTTCTATCTGCAGGAAATATAGTAATAGGATTGGGTTTAATCTGAAAGCAATGAGCATGAGGCTTTAATGTTACATATGGCATTTATTATACTGGCAGCAAAGTCATCCTACATCTTTGCGACCCATTGTCTATAGCTGTTTCTATGACACTCATCACTACGGTTTTCTGAGCATTAACATTAATAAATTCAGCCTCCAAAATAGCCCTGTAAGGTAGGGACTATTATTATCATGACAGTTTAGATAGAAAAACTGATCATACAGGTAAAGTGATTTGTCCATGACTTAGCAACAGATTCACTACTGGTGGAATCAGTTTACCACCATTTTCTCAATTTCTTGACAAAAAAGGAGATCCAGCAGTTACTGATGACACATTAATTATTATGATGAATTATTTTGTTCTGGTCCTCTTACCTGCTGTCTGGGTTGTGAGTCTGACTCATAAGCATCAGCAGGGAGTTCCTTAGAACCATTAGGAACTATTGTATATTTGATCTACTTCATGATTGGTGCCTTTCACAGTGACTTTGTTCCATTTGCTGAAGGAACTGTATCAGATTTGACATGCAATGTGGCATGCAGGTTTCTTGAAATGGTAAGTATTCAGGTCCACAGTTTGGTAAAAGCCATCTTGTTTAACCAGATGGAATGAAGAAGGGAAAAAAAGAAAGTTTGCTCAGAAGAAAGACACATGCATAGTCCCATAATCAGTTCAATTATCAGTGAATCTGTCATTGGTTTTTATGTCTCCTGCCATCATGCTGTACTTCTACCTATTAACATAGAAAATAAGTTTTCCAGTGGGACTGACAATGGAAGAAAGATTAATTAAGCCAGTGGGAAATAGAAAGTTTGACTTTTACTTTGTCTATCCCTTCATATTTTGTAGGCCATGACTAAAAGTCATTACAATTTAAAGATGGCCCATAACATGAAAACTGAACTGGTCATATCAATACATTTCTGAACAGAAAAGCAGTAGCATCATAATTGCCACCACCATAAGTGGTGCCAATTGGTTCTAAGGAACACCTTTTCTTTCCAAGATGGATGTCACTATGGCATAGAGACTGAATTACTTTTTGTCCATTGCACTGGTTTCTAAAAGTGACTAGCAAATAACAGGAAGCTTATGCTACAGCTAGCTGTAGTAGAAATGGAGATACAGAGAGCACTGAAATCCTTCACTTTGTATATGTCAGTAGCCATACATTTAGAGAGATGAAAAAAATGAAAAAAGAACAAAATGGAAGTTCATGCTAACTCCTATGAAGGCTATATAAATCCCATATTTTCAAAGGGCAACTATTACATTCTCTTCTCTCCCTAGTTTGGGTATACCGAGTTTCTTGAAATTAAAATCCAAATACATTAACACAGCTGCTAATGTGTTATTCTTCAGTCATGTGTCGCAGCTGATTAAAGAGAGAAATGTAAAAGGTTAATTTTCTAATTACATACTCCCCTGAGGTAAATTATGCATGTTATCACATCCATTGACACTCTATAATGGACACTTTTCATGGCAAAGTGATTTTCTCTTAAGCTGTACTATTAATGGTTTATTTTTAGGAAGCAACTAGACAGAAAGAAGCAGGGAAATATCCATCCCCATCAAAGATTTCTCATCTCTGTTTATAGACAGCTTCCTATATCACAGAAAATTGAGTTGCCAGGAATTATTTTTAAATCCTCTCCCTTCCACACCTGTTTTATCATATTGTCATTGAATGCAAAGAAACAGATGATGGATAAAGCAGAGAACATTTTTGGAAGATCCTCAGTGCAAGTAATCGTATGCAAGTTCAGATGTTCCCAATTAAAAGGAAATTTGAAAAAAAGAGCTTAGTTTGACCATCAGAGTTCAGGCCCCACCTCCTCTTGCAGCAAAGATGCCTAATTTCCCCAACCCTTTGAATGATTCATTTTCAACCTACTACTGACTTTTCTCCAATCTGAAAGCCACATTTGAGAATCTCTGTACCTTATGAAAGAGAAGGGCTGTCATCAGCAGCTTAGTAAGTCTGGAAAAATCAAAGAGGTACTTCCTAGCTTGCCCACCATATCCTTCTATTACTTTTTCAAATAGTAGAATGGAAAAAAAAAAAAAACCCAGCATGGATACAAATGATTACTGATGATTTAGGGCACTAACCTTATGTCAGTGTAGAAACAAATGGTTTGCACTCAGTGAATTTGTAATTTATTAAAGATAACAAGATGAACTGTCTTATCATTTACTTCACAGCAAACCCATTCTTGCAGGCTGCCTAACGTAGGGGAGCTTTCAGGAGCGAAATGGGTAAAACTTTGCCAAAGAGGGCAGAAAAGTAGCCAAAGAAAGGGCAGAGTCCATTTCTGAATGAAAAGGAAAGACTTATATAGGATAAATATCTTGACATGATTATTTCAGCACAATGTGCAAATGAATCCTCATTAACTGCATTCTATGGACATGAGAGAACCTAATCCAGGAATGGATTTGGTGTAAAAAATACTAAGAGGATTTTCCTCCCCATTTATTCCTAACTCTTTCATACTCACCTAACTAAAAAGCAAAGTACAGTAAACAAAGTGGGTTTTTTTTTTAACCTTATATTTATATAAAAGTAGGGACTGTTAGAGCAGTGGTTTTCAAACTGTGTTCTTCAGAAGCCTGAGGTTCCATGATAGGTTATCGGGAGTTTTACTGTGAGATTGCGGTAATGGCAGAACAGACAAAGAGGCAGTGCACCTCCATTGCTGGGCCATGTTGCCTGATTCTAGCTCTCAGCTCACATGGCTTACAGAGGCAAGGGTTCCATGGTAGAAGAAGTTAAATGAAAGGGTTTTTTTACTTTAGGAAATGTTAAAACCATTGTACTACACCAACCCCAATCTTGGCATGAACAAGCACGACTCAGCTATGAACAATAAGCCAACACTGGGGCTGTATCCACTCTTCCCTCACCTCGAAATGAATAGAAGTGGAGAAATTGAAATAAGCATTAGTGGTGACCAAAAGCATCAGTTTCTGTTTCATATCAACATTTTGAAATTTGTTTTCATCTGATTCAGAAAGAAAACAGGTGTTTTGAAAAAAAATATGCTCAAATAAAATAAAAGGAGAATATTTAAATAATTACACTACACTATGTTAACATGCTGTAGTAGAAGTTTGCATCTAAACCAATATAATATGAAATGATCTAAATGTAGATAAAAGGAAAAAGTCCATAAAATGAATTTCATAATAAAATCTCATGGGTTTTTTTTCTGAAACAACTATTTTATTTAATTTTTTTTGTGCAGGAAATTTCATTGAAATCCCTAAAATTGCATCAACATTCTTCTTTTTTTATTAAAGCAGGTTTTGTGGTGAAAATCTGTTCTGATGAAAATTTTTCATCAAAATATCTTTTGAGCTCTAATAAACACATTAATGGAATCAGCCTCCTGGCTTACGGTACATACAGGCATCATATTTAGATTGACCTAACCAGGGTTAAGTCAATCTAAATGCCTAATGGAACAGTTGTTCAGAAAATCAAAAAATGGTGAACCCAAACTAGGGTAGTTCACTTGAGGAAGTGCACTAACTGAGAGCAACATCTGGTTAACCCAATATAGGAAAAGGTTAACCCGATCCCATGAAAGCCTACCCACATTTACACTGCCACTCTGGGGTTTGGAAAGCCCAGCTGCTCACCCCAGTTCCAGAGATGTGCTATTCCTCACCCCCTGACCCTGGCTGGACTATTTTTTGCCTCCTGCCACCCCCAGTAAGACAACTCCCATCTCATGTGGACCAATCAAGCCCCCCGCATGAATGTGTCAGTCCTCCCCCAATCCTTCCAATCCCATACCCTCTCCCCCTGTTACTTACATCAGTTTCCCCTCACAGCTTTCACAAGTAAAACAGGCAAACAGCTGTACATGCTACTCCTTGTCTATTATCAGGCATCTTAAACTAAGTCATGTGAATGTAGACTGGGTATGGCGAATTCTTGTACAGACCCCCAGTAACTATGTCAACTAAGTTTTACATTGTAAATAAAAGTAGCTAGGACAGGTTTCAAAGAACTTGGTGTGATACAGAACTTAATAGAATAGGTAGGTAGGTAAATTGAGGAAATGCCATGGACATATGCCCTTTCTGGTCAATTATAATTTGTATTTTTCAGCAGTGCAGGCTCCTGCCAGTTCCCTATTCTCTCTTCAGTTTAGCACCATCATAGTTCAATACACTACTGCAATTTCCTTCACTGGGGACTTCTTCCAGTGTAGACTCTAGATTAAACTTATCTCAATTATTCACAGCACAATGAACAAGGAATGAGAAATGTTATGGGTGAAATCTTCAGCTGATATAAATGAGCATATCTCTACTGCAGTCAATGAATGTATGCCTGTTTATACCAGCTGGGAATCTATCCCTCTTATACGGGGGGGAGGAAGTGGTGCACATGCGTGCATGTGTGTGTGTATGTATTTTTTAAGGCTTCCCCAACAATGATAAGAAGGAAGCTTGGAGGGATAAACTTTGGAATTGCTTGTACTTTATTTCTCTATACTTCAATGTTATTTTTACTTGCAACAGTTTATTATAGAAACAAAACACACTTCCTTTACTTTCAGGACTACAGCTTATGAAAATCAACCTGTCTCCTCTTTCTGTCCTCCAGTACATCACTATCAGAATAGTCAACTAGTGAAAAAACAAGTGCAGATTCTAAACCAGTAATGAATGATGGATTAGCTAAAAGGACACAAGGACAAAATTGATTTCTTTAAACTACAGTGGGCTGGCAACTCAAGAGGGGAAAAAATGAATACTTGTTTGTTGTTGTTGTTTAAACTAAATTGAGCATATATAAGCTGGAAGTGGCAAAAATATTTCTAAGCTAAGAATTTCCACAAAAAAAAGGCTCGACAATGGCTTTGGGGATCTGCTTTATAGTTTATGGAATGTTTCACCTCTAGATCAGAGATCTAATTGCTCTGGTGGGGAGTGATTGACAGTTGTTTACCATTGCCTGCATTTTTGATGATTTATGAGCCTGATCCAAAGCTCACTGAAGTAAAAGAGGGTTTTTCATCTACTTTCTATGGACTTTATATCAGGTTCTATATGAAATTAGCCTTTGCTCAGATTCTGTTTTCTTGTCAACAGGTATCCACAGAGTAAAAACTCCACTATCATTATAATAAGGTTGAGGCAAGGGTACAAATCACTGAATGGCTGAAAAAATGGAACTGTCTTTTCAGTCTTTGTAGTGTCCATCCTAAACAAGATCGAAGCTCATGGGTAAAATGGGGAGGAAATTTTGCAAATCTACTATATTCTTGACTGAATAAAAATAAATGTTTTGTCTGGAACTGTCAATCCAGCACCATCCACTACAAAAAAATTACATTTGGAAGATGGATTTGACATTCTACACTGTGCATAAATTGCTTAAAGGGGAGAAACAAAGAATCTAACCCAACAGTTTTTTGAGCATGGTCAAATCACATGATCAGAGAGATAAAGTATGAGGGAAACAGTTATCTGGTAGGTGAGTGTCTTTGTGACATATGGTTTTTAGCTTTGCTACTGCATGGGAGTGAAATTGATAGCAACATTATGAACTGTTCAAAAAATAAAATAAAATAAAGGAACACCTACAACTGCCTGTGAGACCTTGGCTTTGTTATGATGTCATATAATTAAAATTAAATTAATCCCTAATGGATCAGACAGATGCACTTTTACTTGCTTGGAATTTCTCTTCTGACTTTGCATCCATTCAACAGTGACATGGGGATTACAAAGACAACCCCCCTTTCTACACACATGCACATACATACACCCTTATCCACTAGTAAATTAAATTGATTTCTGGTGTAATTATCTTTTGTTCAGTTGAGTTACATCAAGAGCGAATTTAGCTCAAGGTGTTTACACTGATAAAGTTATGATTATGCACCACCAAAATATTTATCTGAAATATAGGTGCTCAAAAATTCAACTCTAAATGTAATTTTTTCTAAGTTTCATATGCATGGAAGAGTGGAAACCTAGTTTTGTGACTTATGTGCTGAAAAATGGAATGGTTCAGTGAAGGTACACCCTACATATGGCAGATCCTTCAAAAAAGCAGTCTGTGCCTCACTGCTCAGTAAAGAAGCCACAATCTCTGTGGAAGGCTGCTATGGAATCATATTATGTCCCTGTAAAGTATGGGACCTATAATAGATTAGGAGTTACTTTATAAAATTATTACAAATTCAGGGTGTATATGTATTACATAGAAATGCAGAGTGAGCATTGTAGCTAAGTTAATTCTTGTTTAGAAACCTTGGTCAGCTTTTACTCCATATTCTAGGACTTTGTGCCATGATAGTAGTGCAAATCCCACAGAGTTTAACTACAACTCGAGGCTGGGAGTTCCCCAACATTGCAGAGATCTCAGATAACACAAAGGCAAAACAACTGACTCCTCTAGTGTGCAATATGCTGTCACAATTTCTAGTTAATATACAGTCCCTTAGACCTCGTGTAGATCAACCCAGAAAACCAGTTATATTAACCCCTCCCGACAAATTATTTCGCTCTTTCCTAGAGCAAATAAAACTCACCACAAAAGAGAATCTGGATCCTGTTTACATTTCTGGCCAAAAGTAAGGTGATAGAATAAAATTAGCATCATACAAATACAGTTCTGAGTGCATTTATGAAAAAAGAGATGCAAGGATTTTTGTGGTTGATGAAGGGTACTGTGATTCACTGAAGTTTGTCTAAGTCCATACAGTTGGACCAATAAAAGATATCACACATGCAAATTCTTGCCTCTTGCATATTTTCTGGGTCCGAATGTCACAATAATATCACTTCAATACTACCAATACATTAAAAATATATTTTTTTCCACTTGAAATGACTGACTTGTTAAAATTGTCACTGTGTTGCCATCTATAAAATATTTCGTTTCATTTCTTATTTCAAAGCTCTCAAACTTCAATTCTCTCAAGCTGACTGATTCCATCAGTCTGTGTACAAAATCCATGGAGATCTGCTGTGTATTTTTCTGTCCAAAATGCTCAGTAATGGAAGTCTGCAAAGTAACATCTGAAACAATATCATTTAAACTCTGTGTGCCAGTTTCTGAAACCTATTTACATCACTTATACAATTCATTTTATATTAACACTTTTATTCATGCTTATCTCTGTTGTCTACCAAATACAAACTAAAGCTTTTGTTTGCCAATGGGTTTTTAAATAGTAATGTGTGAATCTTAAAACCGATGGGCTAGATATGGTGCTCTACTTGTTCTCCTTCTGATTCATTTGTTGTATTCATTATTAAAGGTTTTAACCAAAATACAGAATGTCTCCATCACTATATTCTCAATTGCACTGCTGAATTGTAATGTGTTATATTTTATTTCAGTAGCAGAGCTTGTATTAAAATTTTCCTTTTTTGAATTGGTAAGAGAACTCATGTTAGTCAACAATGGCACACAGGTAACTCAAAATGGAAAGCATCTAATGTAGCTACAAAGTATAGGAGTAAAAAATAAAAGTTTCCCCATGTTCTCCCACAGGCATAACTAACATACAGGCCAAGAGGGTGGTTTATTTTCCATGTCCATTTCAATAACCTGTTCACTGTGGTGATGGTATTTGGTGAGGTGCAGACCCTGTTCAAAAGAAATCAAGATGAACCCATCACAAAGGAACAGTCAGATGATGATAGCAGCCTCCAGCCATTATGGACTTCAGGTAGGTTCAGACTTACAAAAAATTCCATATTCATCATCAAATACCTAAGCCATCCAATAGAAGTCAGGCTATCACATTTTATTATATGGTATAATATTGTGTTATAAAAAACTCTCATCAAATATAATGGTTCTTAGTAATGCAATAACATTAAGCTTATATTCCCTAATCTAATATGCAGTGTGGCATCTTGGTGTTCTTCTGAAGCAAAGACCATTTGGAAGGTTTGTTGAGGTTGAAATTATTTATTGGGACAGAGAAAAAATGCTTTGTTATTTCATCTAGGGGCTTTGTTATTGTTATTGATGTTAGTGGTTATGGGCAGTAATATAAAACTCTGCAACAGATAAACTTGAAAGATAGAACTCAGTTAAAAAATAAATGTCAGCTGCTACATGGTAAAATGGAATTCTCAAAATAAAGAAAAGTTGGTCTTGTGGTTAGAAACAGAACAAGCAAAAGTAGGTTAATTTCCTCATTCCCCTTCAGTTTCCCTATGTGACACTGAGCAAGTCACTTGATCATGCTAAAGTTCTCTTTTGGTATAATAAGGATGCTAAAACTCACATCATCAGCTATTTCAGGGACTGGGGGAAGAAAGAGACACATAGGTGGGACCGAACCAGATGTAAGGAACAATTCTGCATAGTAGGAAGAGACAAGATGGGAAGAAAGGAAAGAGCCTGGCTATTGGTGATGTGTAGGGGGTGCATGTGGGACCAACACCACTGGTGGTGCCTGCGGGTGGTCACTGCTCACCACCCCTCCTCTCCCACCACTGACAGTGCCACGGCTGCTTGAAGGAACTCCCTGCTTACCACACTCCACTGCTGACAACACTACCACCGCCTGTGGGAGCTTGCCGTGCCCTCCCAGCCTCTGGGGGCATGCAGCATTCATGAGCCTGGCAAATCTCAGGAATGGAAACGAACCTTTCTATGATTTGAATATGTTTAAGTCCAATGTTTTACTCTGGACAAATCTCACATTGACCTATAAATTATGTTGGCTGTTTCATGAGGACAGTACTTCCCAAGAGATGCCTGGTTCTTCCCGGTTTTGCCACTTTGGGCATGTCCAGACAAGCACATGCATGCCTCTTGCCCCATCACAAGCCCCTTTAACACAGGGCAAGAGGCACATGCAGGAATGAAAAAATGTCCCCCCCCCTTAACTTGTAGTGCAGGGAGAAAATTGGGCCCCTGGATATCCAGGGGTCTAAAAAAATGGAAGTTAAAAAAAAGCAGAGCAGGGCAACTGAAGACCGCATGTTCAGCACCAGAGCTCCAGTGCCTGTAAGTAAG
>NW_005842169.1:1681391-1690908 GCF_000455745.1 Alligator sinensis | reverse complement strand
CCATAGATTAAAAAAAAAAACAGAAAAAAGTCACCAGCATTTACCAACAGTTGAGCTGCCATCTGGCTTACTGGGGCCCTGCCCACACACTGTGGGGCAGAGAGACAGCCCCAGCAGCCCCCACCTGGGCCTCCTGCCCCTCGCTGCCCTGTGCTGCCCAGGGGGGGCTCTGCCAGGAGGCCCCAGATCCCCCAAAGCCCTGCTTCTAGGGTAAGTAGAGGGGGGGTTCCTCCATTTTCCCCCAGGGCCATAGCCCCTGTGTGGGAACTGAATCCCCTGTTGGGGGGCCATAGCCCCTGTGTGGGGACCGTAGCCCCTGTTGGGGGGCTGTAGCCCTTGTGTGGTGGCCCAACCCCCTGTTTGGGGGTCATAACCCCTGTGTGGGGGCTGTAGTCCCTGTGGGAGGGCAGCAAAATATATATTAATGTATTCATGAATTCATGAAACATGTATTTAGAGTTCACTTTATTATTATGATAAGAGACTTGCTTTAAGACTGTAGATATATCAATAAAACATTGTCCAACTGATCGCTGTCTCTGTCTCACTTCACTTTCTTTCTTTCTTTATAGTGGTCTTTTGTTTTACTTGTGGAGGAACATGGATTTTGGGCTGTTTTACAGAGTGACTTGGGGATTTTTTTTTATCAGGGATTTTTTAGTGGCAGGACCCTGCCTCCTCAGAGCTGGAACCTTGAACTAAGCTGGCCATGGCTGACCTCCTGGCCAAATGGGGCCAGGAGGACATGCTTTGACAGTTTAAAGCAGGCCACCACACCCAGAACATCTTCCAGGTGATAGCTACCCAGTAGGCCTGCGCGAGTAGGCATGTATTCAATCCGCCTTCAGATCTAGCTACTTCAGATGTCAGCAATCCTATCCAGAGCTCTGGATTGGTTTGCCTCTTCAATCCGGCTGAAGCGGCTCCGAAGCTTCGGAGTCACCTCGGAGATCCAGCCATGGGGGATCAATGAAATATCTATGACTTTGTTGTTTTGTCTCTGATTTGGGTGAAACTTGCAGAGGTGGTAGCCTCTGCTGAGAACATGAAGCTTGATAAGTTTCAAGAAGATAGGTGCAGGGTTTGGGGGAACTGCACCCCAAATTCGTGAAAGCAAAACTCATGTCATGTCTACGTGTTACAGCACAGGGGGATGAAAACTCCAGGAGTGATGGCCCCTACTGAGGCCACAAAGCATGCCAAGTTTTAGGAAGATAGGTGCAGTGGTTTGGGGGAAACTGCACCTTAAGCTGCTGACAGGCAAAACTCATGTTGATGACCCTGTGTGTGTTAAGGCATAGTGGGCTGAAAACTGCAGGGGTGGTGGCCCCTGCTCAGGCCACAAAGCATGCCACCTGTGTGTGTGTGTCTCACTGGGGAAGTCTGCCTTCTGGGGCCCAGTACCTCTGGCTGCTAACAGGCAAAACTCGTGATGTGGTTGGGTGCTTGGGCGACTGCATCTGTCTTGGGGCACAGCGGGGTGGAATCTACTGCAGGCCTAGGTGCTGGGCCCCGCCAGGCCACAAATCCTGCTAACTGTGTGTGTGTCTTGCTGGGGGAGCCTGTCTTCTGGGGCCCTGCACTTCAAGCTGCTGACAGGCATAACTAGTGATATGTGTGGGTAACACTGTGTGTGTCTGTTAAGGTGCACCCTTCCTAGCACTGGGGCCTCTGCACAACACAGAAGTGTGCCCCAGTGAGGCCTCCTTCTCCCCTACAGCCTCATGTCCAGTCTGCCACGTTATGTGATAACAGGTAAAATAACTTAGCTGGCTCAACACCAGTATCATCAACAACAGCATCAAAGGTACCCAAACAGAACTGTCACACAGCCTTTCTTTTTATAAAGGAATTGACAGCAAGAAGTAAAGATATTGTGTTGTGTTGGACAGATGATGTTACTTATGGTGTGTGATGGCTTATTTTGTGTTTTTATGTCTATATGTGTATTATGAAAAAAAAAGGAGTACTTAAAAAATGTATCTTTGGAAGCTTTAGGCTTGAAATCCCCTTTGTCAGGCTGAGGAAGTACCTGCAGTTGGTCCTGGATGGAAGGAGTAGTAAAGAAGCCAGAGGCCTGGCCAATAACTCAGGCAAGAAAGCTAGTCAGTGAAAATTGAAACGGAGGCATCAGGGGGTGAGGGACAGGCTGGGGGGGGGGGGGTGGGGGGGGGGGGGGAGTAGGGAGAAAGGGGGATGTAGTAGCACAGGTAAAAGTGTAGATGTGCCTGGGGTGTCAGATCTCTGGCCGGTCGCAGTGTGCCAGAATCCACTGTGTATATTAAGTCCATGAGTTTCTGTACCTACTACCTAGGAGGCTGATGAAGCGCAGTTCATAGGCCCAGCTCTGAAAAGTAGTGAGTTCTGCATTAGTCTCAATGTGAATCTGACTTCTGTGTTGTCTTCAGTCTCTATGTAAACTAACTATAATAATATTAATAACTAATAACCACTATATATAATCTGACTCTTTTCTTCCCCTATGAATATCTGATTTTCCTTCTTCTATGTGCGTATATTATAAGTGTGTGTGTGCAATCTGTTTGCCTGCCTGCGCAGTGATGGATCACGCTGGCAGGGAAAGCACTGAGCTTTCTTTTTTCAAAGTTTGCAAAAAAAAAAAAAAAGAGCAAATATAAATTGAAAGAAATGAATTGCATAGTAATAGTAATTGAATAGCTAAGCTAAAATAAGCTAAATCCTACCCAATCCTTTCTAACAACAAAAAGGTGTAGGCAAGTTCAACTACTGAGTAAAGTAACCAAGCTGAGATGCTAGAATCTGCTAGGGTACCTTTCTGACTCCGTTCCAGAGAAGGAACAAGCTCACCAAAGGCACAGCACACTTCCAAACAGAGGCTTTTATGCTATTTCTAGGTCCCTCCCCCAAGACACTGTCATTGGAAAGACAGCCAGAAAGAAATCCTTCTCACTGGCCAGCTACACATGTCAGTCTCCCCCACCCCAGCTCCCCTTCCCCCCCCTCCCTCCATCGCCCTTACCCCCTCTCTCTTCTAACTTTTATTCTCAGCGTTCAAAACATCCAAAGCTTTTCTGAAGCACTTCAGAAGCTTCCAGCTGCTTCAGACAGCTTAAATGAGCCTGTGCTTTGCTCCAGGCATGCTGCTGAAGTGTCTGAAGTTGCCCCAGATCCAAAGCACGATCTGAAGCCTCGCACAGCCCTACTGCCCAGGTGGCTGGGCAGGGGGCACACATGGCAGTAGTGCTGCACAGAGGCCAACTCTGCAGCCACAGCCCACTGGCAGCTGGCCCAGAGAGGCAGATGCCTCTACTGGCTATGCAGTCCCCATCTCGGTCTGCAGGTGCACAGCAGGTCACAGCCAGCCAACAGCCCCCACTACCAGACTGCTGCATTGGGTAGAGGGTTCAGGGAACTCTCAGGGCTGCTTCAGCTGTCCAGCTGGCACAAAGGGTAGTGTCCCCAGCTACCAATTGGCTGGGCCCCAGAAGCTCCTGAGAGCTAGTAGCCCTGAGCTACTTGACAGGGTGGCTTTTTTAGTGCTGCGTGCTGATCCTGGGCTCTAGCTCCCCCTGGCTGCAGATACAGGAGGAGCCAGGCAGCGTTATTTTGTCCTAAGTGGTACAATTTGTTCCTCAACAAAGTGCATGTCCAAGCACGTGTGCTGAGGCAAAAAGCCCCGGTACAAATTTGCACTGCTTCTGTTTGAGTGGCTGCAAGTGCACGTGCATGAATGTGTGGACGCGCCCGTTGAGGTTATTTCGTGAATACTCTCTCACCTGATAATTTGGTCATTACACTTCTTGCTAGACCTTTAAATGTATGGATAGTTGTGTTAAGTCTACCTTTTCTTTTTTTAATCCACAAAAGAACTCTCTTAGGGAACTCTCAACTCAACATCCACATGGAGAGTTAAGTCTAAAATAGTCCACCAGCCCTCAGATTCTTCTTTCCAGACAGACTGCTTCCTAAAATACAGTTACTGGCATGAATCTTGCAGTGAAATGTCCAGTGTACCTTTAAATATAACTGAGATGTTCTTTCCTTTAGCCCTGCCACATGACTGATTCCTGGCAGCTGAAACAAGGGACAGATGGCCATCCAGCTTTCTTTGCACCCTATTGAGATGAAGAAGTGACAATTTGCAAAATGCTCAAAACTAATTTAAACTATTTTAACCTCAGGAAGCCCAGGACTCCCTTAAGTTTCTATTGTGAAGCACAGACCACTTATATGCTTTACCAAGCAAAGTGCTCCGTCATAAAGAACTCAACACACTCATACATGATCACCCAACCTCTTGTGCCCTCAGGGCTCATACACGAGCAAGACTGCTAGTGAAAAACTGCAAGCTGCTAGGGTATGCTGGATACTGGGATGCAACTAATTGATTCCAAGTCTTTCCCATTGTTCCAGTAATCTGTTAGCCAATGATGCTTCAAAAAGCAGCATTTACACCTGCTATGAAATTAAAGCATGTATTTTGCTTTGAAAATTGTAACTAAGTTTCCAAATTACTAGATTCTTTGGAAAAATATATGAAAAGAATAGACGGAGGGATTAAAGTAAACACTAATGAGATTCGATAGATAAGGAGATGATGGATGGTGTGGTTTGTATATTAGTCTGAAAATGGCTTTACAGTATATGGATTCTAGGAAGCATGATGTTTGATGTAGATTACTCTTGAAAACAGAGAGTGGCTGAGTTGGTCAGTATTTGAGACTGTATGTCCATCTTTGGAGAGTGTCTAAGCACCCAGGTTATTGGATATTCTGGCTATTTACTTGTGTCCTCATTAATTTCCTCCTTTTTTAATTTCTCCCCCCACACACAAATATAGATAGATAGATAGATAGATAGATAGATAGATAGATAGATAGATAGATATTATTATTTTTCTGACGTGAAATGAAAACAAAGGGAAAAACCTTCAAACTTTAAAAAAAAAGGAATTAGCTTCAGACAGCCTAATGAGTAGAGGAAGTAGATATAGCTTATCTGGATCAACAAACTAAATTCTTCAAATGTTAGGGAAATACTGTAATATACTAATAAATACCTTCTTGACAAGAAACACCTCACGTATATATATACAGTACTCTATGTGTTGCTCAGTGAGTGAAATTCTGGCTGTTTGAATTAGCACCTAGATTTAAGACTGACCCTGTGAGCCACTTGCAGTGTACAGAGCTGGGCTGATGCCTGGGCTTGATCAGTTACATGCACTGCACACAACACAGGGAGTCAGTCTGGGGTAAGCACTGCATGCAGTGCCCACACCAGACTGGCCTTGAATGCTGGCTTTGAGACTTTGGGCTGAACTGGAGCCAGGGCACACAGCTGATCTAGCAGAATGTTGCATGCAACATGAACTGGTCCCACTCCAGTGCTTGCTTTGATTGTGGCACAGGAGGCTGGCATAAGGCACATGCTGCATGCTGTGGCCTGCTGGACTGGCCCTGTGTCCTAGGTCCAATGAAGCCCAACTTCTCAGTAGACCATCCCAATGACCCTCATCAGATCCACAGAGGGGATTAATTTGATGCCCCCTGATATAATTTCTGATCCTTGTTTTGTTTTTAATTTTATGTCTTGGCCCAAATCAGCCAAATCAGTTCTGAATTCTAATGACTGAGAAGAACTCAGTCATTCAAGTCTGTGTGGTACAACCACTGGCAAGTATCCTCCTTCTCAAACTCTTCAGCCTGAGGCTTCAGATATGATACTCCCAAATCCATGGTAGGCAACCTATGTACAAGCCCTAAGCCCAGAAAGCTAGTCTTGCTTTCCCATAGCCAAAAGGCCAAAGAAACAAGCTAAAGGGAAAGCCCAAGAGCAACCCCCTATTACCATAAATTGTGTAGCCAAGATCCTCCCATTTGGAGGCATGTGTACACTGCCTGTAGTGCAAGGAACAGGCCTTCACCCTCTAACTACACCAAGGCATTCAAGGTCAAGAAAAAGGGTATCTTCCCTGCCAGGTAAGTAAAACCACCTGGTCTGAAAGCCACTTCATGGTATCTCCCCTGACAGGTAAGTATTTACATGTCAGCTTCTTGGAAATCCTTACAATTCTTGAGCATTTAATTGTAATACTGTTACCCACATTTGGGGACTAACTAAAAAGTCTGATTAGGAATGAAAAGGCTGTGAGTAGATCTGTGCATGTGCTTAGAGCTTCTTTCTGGGTGCATCTACATGATACTGTTACTCTGAAGTTGACTAATTAACTTCTCAGTAAACATATCAGTGTCTGTATGTGCATCCCTATCAGGATGCAGAAAATAATAAACTCTGCAGCAGGTTAGGACTTGTAAACAGAAGTCCTAACCTGTGGTGGAGTTTTTTCATGCACAGCAGCATACATGTAGATGCTGCCCTGGCTGGCTGGGGCACAGAGTGGAGCTAACCGGCAGGCAGCCCCCCATACTAAAGCATCCTCCTGCCTCAACCAGCCCCTCTGTAGCATATAAAACCACATTAGAGCAGCCTTGGACTGGCAGCCTGGCCTGCCCCCTGCGACCAAGTCCCCTACCAGCCCAGGCTGCTCCGACTGGGCTCCACATGCTGCACATGAATAAAATCTGGAGCAATATGCTCCGGAGTTTATTTCTGTGTGTTAACCCCATGTGGAGATGCATCCACTGTATACTTTTCTACTCTAATTTTGTTAGAAGGAGGGCAGGAGGGAGGACCCAGGTAACTATAGGCCAACCAACTTAACTTCCATCCTAGGGAAAATCCTAGAAAAGTTCATCAAGGTGTCTATCTGCAATACGCTTGCAGAAGGTAAGATTCTGAGTGACAGCCAGCATGGCTTCATTGCAGGCAGGTCTTGCCTTACCAACCTCATCTCCTTCTATGACCAGGTAACTCACCACCTGGACACGAGAACGCAGGTTGACATTGTATACCTAGACTTCCAAAAGGCCTTTGACCCAGTATTCCACAATGTCCTTGTGAGAAAATTGGAGAATTGTGGGCTTAACTCTGAGACAGTCAGGTGGGTGAGAAACTGACTGCAGAATAGGACCCAGAGAGTCATAGTGAACGGATCTGTGTCATCCTGTTGAGGAATGGGCAGCGGTGTCCCACAGAGGTCGGTGCTTGGTCCAGTACTTTTCAACATCTTTAATAACAATTTGCATGTGAGAGTGAAGAGCTCACTGGCCAAGTTCATGGATGATACCAAGTTATGGGGAAGCATGGTCATGCTTGAAGATCGGTTACAGATACAGGTAGACCTAGACAGGCTAGCAAAATTATGAAGTTCAACATCGAGAAATGTAAAGTGCTCCACCTCAGGATGAGCACCCTGCAACACATCCACAAGCTTGGTGGCACCAATTGACTAGCGCCACGAATCAAAGGGACCTGGGGTACGAGCACCAAAAGCTCATAGTATGGGGAAAAAGCAGGAGGAACTTAACCTCCTGCTAGCTGACACCAACCCAGACATAGTGGGGCTCACAGAAATGTGATGGGACCCAACGCACAACTGGGCAGTGAATATCAAGGGCTATAGTCTGTACAAGAGGGACAGGACAGGGAGGAAAGGTGGGGGTGTGATGCTCTACATCAAGGAGGAATACACATGTTCATCTAGTAGCACAAGGTCAGATAAGGGGCACACTGAAGTGCTCTGGGTTAGAATACAAGGAAGTAAAGGGGAAAGGAACTTAGTGGTGGGGGTCTACTAGAGACCACTCAACCAAGGGGAAGAGCTAGACCGGGAATTCTTAAGTTAGCTCATGGAGGTAGTTAGGTCAAAAAATGTGGTCATCATGGGTGACCTGAACTTTCCAGACATCTGCTGGGAAGAGCAGTCAGCCAGGTCTCACCACTCACATAGGTTCCTAGCCGAGATACAGGACCTCCATCTAACCCAGCAGGTACATAGCCCCACCAGAGGAGACACCTTGTTGGATCTGGTGCTGGCCATGGGCGACGACCTGGTGAGGGGTCTGCGGGTGCTTGACCACCTGGGCGACGGTGATCATTGCCTGCTGGAATTCACCATCCAGCGCAAGGTGGTTCCTTAAGGAGACAATCCTCCAAGCCCAAAGGGAGGTAATCTCAACAAGGATCAAAGGAGGCAAGAGGGTGCAGAAACCCCCATGGCTCACCAAAAGCATACAGGAACATCTCCTAGCTAAAAGGGAGGCGTACACCCAATGGAAGGGAGGGGCCATCACCAGGGAGAACTATACCTCAGTTGCTTGGGGCTGCAGGGGGGCGGTCAGGAAGGCCAAGGTGGAGATGGAACTGGATCAAGGACAACAAGAAGTCCTTTTTTAAATACATAGGGGGCAAAAAGAAGGTACCGGGTAATGTGGGGCCTCTGCAAGACACACTAGGAAATCTGGTTGTTGCACCAGATGACAAGGCTTACCTTTTTAACAATTTCTTTGCCTCCATTTTCCTGAGCAGGGACCAGATCAGCCTGTCTGCTGGGACCCCCTCAGGACCCAGGGGAGGTGCACCCAGGCCTAGGGTCAGTGAGGATCTAGTCAAGGAACTTCTGGAGGGACTGGACTTATTTAAGTCATCTGGTCCTGACAGTCTCCACCCCAGAGTGCTGAGGGAATAAGCAGAGGTCCTTGTGGGATCCCTGGAATGGCTTTACAGGCTCTCGTGGTGCTCTGGTGTTTAGCCAGAGGAGTGGAAATGGACCAATGTGGTTCCCATTTTCAAAAAAGGGAGGAAGGAGGACCCAGGAAACTATAGGCCAGTTAGTCTTACCTTAGTCCTGGGTAAGCTTTTTGAGAGAATTATCCTGGCGCATGTCCACAAGGGGCCAGCAGGGGAGGTTATCCTTAGAGGCAAGCAACACGGGTTCATTAGAGGCAGGTCCTGTCAGACCTACCTGGTGGCCTTCTATGACCAGGTCACAAAATCCTTAGATGCAGGGGTAGCAGTGGACATAGTCTTTCTGGACTTCAGGAAGGCCTTCGACACTGTCTCTCAATCCATTCTCATTAAAAAAAACTAGGGGACTGTGGGGTCGACACCTACACAGTCAAATGGGTCGCTAACTGGCTGGAGGGCTGCACCCAGACAGTGGTGGTGGATGGGTCATTTTCGACCTGGAGGGATGTGGGCAGTGGAGTCCCCCAGGGCTCGGTCCTCAGACTCGCGGTGTTCAACATCTTCATCAGTGGCTTGGACGAGGGGGTAAAAAGCACCCTGTTCAAATTTGCTGATGACAATAAGATGTGGGGGGATGTAGGCACGCTAGAAGGGAGGAATAGGCTACAATTGGACCTAGACATGTTACAGGGGTGGGCAGATGAGAAGAGGATGGGCTTCAACACTGACAAGTGCAAGGTACTGCATCTAGGGAGGAAGAACCAGCAGCATACCTACAGGCTGGGGAACTCCCTTCTTGTCAGTACAGAGGCAGAAAAGGATCTTGGAATCATTATTGATGCCAAAATGAACATGGGCTGACAGTGTGGGGACGCGGTCAGGAAGGTCAACCACACCTTGTCATGCATCCACAGATGCATCTCGAGCAGGTCCAAGGAGGTGATCC
>NW_005842169.1:1674080-1680879 GCF_000455745.1 Alligator sinensis | reverse complement strand
TGACCCCAGTACTTTTTCCTGCCATGGCAGGGGGTCAGACTTGATGATCTGCTCAGGTCCCTTCTGACCCTACCAACTATGAAACTATGAATAATAATAGAGCACAGTATGAATGTGAGCCAGCCGTGCGATGCTGTAGCTAGTAGGTCAAATAATACTCTGGCATGCATTAATCTATGCATCTCCAGCAAAGCCAAGGAGGTGATCCTTCTGCCCTACTCAACACTGGTGAGACCACAGCTGTAGTACTGCATCCAGTTCTGGACACTTTAGCAAGGATGTGGACAAGCTTGAGAGAGTCCAAAGAAGAGCCACCCATATGAGAAACGCTGAGGTATCTGGGACTACAACCTGAAGAAAAGAAGGCTGAGAGGGGACCTGGTAGCAGCTTACCACTACACCTGGGACTTGGTGAGCAACTGTTCAGCAAGGCACCACCCCCCTCCCCTCCTCTACCTAAACGAAACTGATTAAGATGCAGTGAGAGACGCACCTAAGACCCTCACCAGATAAGGGTGACGAGTGAATCAACTGCCCTAGGTCTCATTTACATGAGAGATGGAAAACAGAAAGCCTGAAGCAGAGACTGCAGTGAATTCTGGGACCAGAGAAGCAGGAGAGCGCTGCATGATGGGGAATCTGTGCTTCCAATGTTAATCAACCCATGTTCACACACACCCAGCTCAGCATTTATCAGACCAGTTCTAATCTGGATTTGCTAAGGACTTTTCCCCCCCAGACACACACACACAGCTCTAAGTTTAATAGGCATCTCGGGCCGTACATTCCCCGGTCCCACTATGGGAGGCCTATTTAAACTTGATTGACTAAAACTCGGTTGCCGGGTTAGGGAATGCTGAGGCAAGAGACCGAGTCAGAGGGGGTATGGGCAACATTTGAACAATGGTTAAGGGTTCATCACAGCATCCAGCCTGCTGGAGCCCTAATCCCAGGTGTTGTCATATCTTTCCCGAGACGACTGGTGGGAGTCCTCTCCACAAAAGGTTATGAGCACCCCAATAATTGTTTTAAGTCTGTTAAAAGACTATAGTAAGATCTGGAAAAGTCATGCTAAGCTGAGGCTTGTGCACAACAAGTAAAAATCCAAAATCCTGATGCTGCAAGCTATCTATTGTTCCTGAAGAAACCATGAGATATCCCATCAGTATATCTGCCACCCATAGGAATCTCAAGCTGGCTCCCAAGTATTTGGGTTACTCCCTAATCTTAAGTGTTTCCTGATTATCAATCAGTTTCCTGAGATGGTCCAAACCAGATAACCCCTTGTCAATAGAAAAGACAATGATTTACACTACTGAGGGTGCTTCGAAGCAGCTAAACTGAGGGTATAAAAATCTGTAAGTGTGTGTGCTGCTAGAGGGAGAAGAGGAAGAGGAAAAGGAAGGAAAAGAAGTAGAAGCAGGAGGAAAGAAGGAGAAGAAGAAAACCCCTGTGCTGACACCATCCCCTGTCGTTCTTGGGACGCTGGAAGAACAGATCATCTCTCCCTTCAAGGACTGTGCTACAGACTGTGCCTGTCAGCTTTGCAGCCTGAGTACCGTGGACTAGGTGAGATCCCAGCGTTCTCTGTCTTCTTTCTAGGCATAAACTTCTGAACCTGAACTGTATCAGTTAAGCTTGAGCTAAGTTTCCCCAAATACTTAGTGAAACCAGGGTAGTATTGTCATTGTTGGTGTTTGTTTTTCTTTTGCATGTCTATTACTACTAGTACTATTATATATTTCATATGCTTAGCAATAAATAACTTTTATAGTCAAACTGGTAGTAATTGGGTATATTTTTCCTTCTCTGCTTCTCTTTCCTCCCGTGCTCTGCAGCAACGCTTCTTTTACCTATGCTAAAGATCCCTGTGAAGCCCAAATTATTGTGGGGTCTGCTCATCAAGAGGCCAAAGATTGGGACGTGCTGAGTTTGAAACACATAAGGGGATCAGCTTGTACAGGCTGATTGACCCAGTTTGACTCAGACGTGCCCTTATGAACTGAATGCTGGCCCATGAGGGTGTCAGCTGGACACCCAGCCGGATTCAGAGGGATTCTGTTTACCTGTGTGCTTGTGT
This sequence comes from Alligator sinensis, assembly GCF_000455745.1. Classification (NCBI taxonomy): domain Eukaryota; kingdom Metazoa; phylum Chordata; order Crocodylia; family Alligatoridae; genus Alligator; species Alligator sinensis. Next base: position 1,678,799 of record NW_005842169.1, on the reverse strand, counting down.
TTGACTGCATTTTATTGTTGCTCTTATGAACTGATTCTTGGCATATGAGGGTGTCAGCCTGTCCATGCTGATCAGCCCGGCCAGGTCAGGCGTGTCACGTTAATTTGTGTGTGTTTGTGTGTATGACTGATTTGGTGACTGGAGGAACCCAGTCCCATTGAGATTGAGTCCTGCAAGATAGCTCCACTGGGGGTGAGGGCTTGCAGAAGGGAGAAATACAGCTCCGTATAGTAACACAAGCAGCACATTGACAGAATCACCAAGACCCTAGAAACTATCCCTAATAAATGAGCACACCCCAAAGTAATGGGCAAATTTGGTAACAAAGGGGAGAACTAGGAGTAATGGCCACAAACTCCTGGAAGACTGATTCAGGCTCAACCTTAAGAAAAACTTCTTCTCAGTCAGGGTATCCAGACTGTGGAATAAGCTTCCTCCGGAGGTGATGCAATCACCTACCCTGGAAATCTTCAAGAGGAGACTAGACAGTTACCTTGGTGGGGTCACCTGACACCTAGTTATCTTTCCTACTTGGTGCAGGGGGCTGGACCCAATGATCTTCCAAGATCCCTTCCAGCCTTACAATCTGTGAATCTATGAAAGGCTTTTCCTCAACTTCAACATCCAGGCTTTTACTATGTTTCTTATTTGTGGGAAAATAGTCTATTGCAGAAGAAAGATTGTGGGGGGTGGGGAGGGGGTGGGGGTGGAGATTGGAGGAACAGGGGGATCTTCCCTTTGGGAGCACAAATAAAGATATAAAATTAGTGTTGGTGTGCAAGCCTTTTAATCTTCCTTGATATAATTGAGGATGCAGCATGTGAGAGACAGTGTGATCCCCCAAAAAAGCCACTCAAGCTGCAAGAATGATTCCTGAATGTGGAATTGTGAATGGCCACTAAATACGAGAGTCAATTCTGCAACGTGATGGAAATTCTCTTTCTGATCCTGCAATGCATTTAAACAACTATTTGACATTACAGTATCTGAGTAAACTCATTGACTAGATTAAGTTTATCATGAGGAGATTTTAAACTTTTACTGCAGGGTACTCGTATCAGCTGACACATTCCTCTAAGAGAAAGTAGTGATCATTAACCTTTAAATGTATTGAAAGGAATAGCATTTGGTGGGCATGAACATTTTTTTCCCAAAACTGATTCAAAATTTAAAAGCTTTAACGACTGAAACAACAGTATTTTTTCATTGTTGAATATCCTATTTTGTGGATTGTGATAATTTCTTTCTAGCACAGTTGGGAAGAGACAAAAATGACAATTACTTAACAAGTGTTCCCACTTTTGTTCCAAAGATGGGTGAAATGGAATATGTAAATTAAAATAGTCCCATCCCGTCCCAGCCCCCCACCCCATGACGGATGGAATTAGGACTAGGTAGATAATTAAAAATAAATTAGGATATGCACAGGAACTCCATCTGATATGAACAGGAACTGCATCTGCTGTGATACCACTTTAGCTAGGATAAAATGGCAAAAACTGCTCGTTTTCATAACTCAGGGCATTAATTGATTGTCGTTTTGTATACTCTCTACTGTCAAATCTCTCCAGATATCACACTTCTCCTGTGATACCTCTTAGCATGCTTCCACTTGACACAGGAGTGTAGAGTGAGCACACTAATAATAATTATTCCTGATGAATTTGATTAAAGAACACCAGGTGTACCACAGGCCAAAGCTAACTCTCTCTCTCAATGACATCTTCATTGGGCATATCTTGTCATCTGTAACTAAAGAATAGTAAAGAATAATGTCATTATGTAAAGGCATTATTCCAGATTCATATCAATGTACACAATGTGTTTGGCATTAAATGATCATTGGATAGACTGTGTGAACAGCCTTCAGATAAGAGGCCAGAACTTCTTCTCCTCCCATCTCTTTAAGACAAAGAATTAGGCTCCCTCTTATTTATTGTCCTCCTGGGCCTTCCTTCTTGGCTGCTCTGTGGGCCAATTTCAAAAGTCAGGGAGCAGAGTTGCCTTTTAGCCATGCCTGCCCCATAATCTACTGCTTAGCACATCCTACTGACACACAAAACCTGTTTCAAAGTCCACATCCTACTGAAATCAGTAGAGTTGGAGGTTTGCAAGGAATGAAAGACTAGGAGCCATAAGTTCTATGGTCTTTAGGTTCCTATACAAGATAGTAAACTCCACCAGATGAATGTCCTCCTCTATAGGCCTCTAAATAGATATTGTTTAGCAAAACTTTTCAGCCAAAAAAGGCGGTGGGAGTAGAGGTGGGATTATAAAGATGTCTAAATGTTTTGTTTAAAAATATCAAAATGAAGTGTTCATACTTTTAAATTAAAAATCTTTTTTTTTAGTTTGAAATTGCTTCCAATATTACAAAGAGAAATATTTTGAAAAAAACCCCTTTAATATAGCCAGTGATATTTTAAAACTTTAATTCACCAAAATATTTTAAAGTTTTGTTTTGAGTCCACCCAAACCTATTTTGTTTTATTTCCTGATAATTATTTTGCCTTTACACATTCAGAGAATTACCAATGAATTGAAATAAAGGAGCCCCTCCTCCCCCCCCACACACAAACAGTTACTTTGCACAGTTCTAGGTCACAAGAGGTGCTAATGGGCCCTCTGGGGAAAGCTATGTAGGCATTCATTGATAATCAGCAAGGAATGGCTTCATGGTAAGCTTTTCATTTATCTTATATCACTAATATCAGACACTGCATTATTATTGTCTCTAAACAATGGATAAATGTCATGTCTTGTGTAGTCTGCAAGTATATTCACAGTAATTAACAGGTGTGAATTGTTGTTTGCTGGTAAAAGTCTCCTACTGTGCAGCCCTTTGTTGGCTTCAGGCTGCTTTCCTGCTGTATTATGGCTTCTTAATGAGTCAATCTCACCTTAACGTAGTAGCTTAAAAATGTTAATTCTGTGTATATTTATTTTTAAAGCAGTTGAGGAAATAACAGTGAATCTCTTTCATCATTATGTTTTTCTGGAAGGCTTTAAGAAACCTGCACCAGGAATAATTCTGTTTCTCACATTTCTCTTTTCACAGGGGTCTGTCAATTAAAACTACCCTCTGGACTAACTTAAATGAGCATGGATTTGACTCCTTAACTGCAAACCCATAACATGTTCTGAGGCTCTGAGAATCATAAATCTGCCCCCACCGGGTTCTCTACCTAGAATTATAAGAAGAAAAGTACAGCGTGTACAGACAAGCTTATAGATTACTTTATTTGGAGGCTCATCTTCTTTTCTTTTTTCTTTTAAATTTGGCTTTGAAATTCTCATAAATTATTGCAGATCCCAATTTCAGACAGCTATAAAGGTAAAACAGAAGCCATGAGCTATGCAAATTTTCAGTGTTTAGGGATCCAAATAAAGATACTTTTAACAAACCTAGGAAAACAGAATTCCTCTGTACATGAACTAAATGAGAATTCTCCATTCCAACCCCCACCCCCATTTCTAATTTCAGCAATCTCCTATCATCCAAGAATCTTGCATTATAAACCTTAATTTTAAAAAGCCTTATGATGCCATCATGAAGTAAAGTACTGTACTGCTTATAAGTTTTAAAAAGCAATGATGTATAACATACCTTAGATCATAGCAAATACAGTTACAAAATTCAGCTGTCATAATACCTTCCTTAACTACCAAATACTTCCTCACCATTTTAAATTTTCCCCATTTTTATTCAAATAATTTTACAATTAAGAAAACAATGTTTCTTTGAATTCAATTTTTGAAACACATCGTATTTAAAAATAATAACAAGAACAACAATAACAGCAGGAAAAACAAACCTTGCTTTACTAGATCACAAAATCAGTATAAAAAAAGATATTTGCTACCAGTACCTGGTAGCATGTAAATAACTATGCTGCCATTAACGTAGTATCTAAATACATCACAATTTTTATAATTCATGGATTTAAGACCTAAAAATATTTTAGGTCATCTAGTGTGAGATCATGATTAATAAGCTATGGCAGACCACTGGATGAAATCCTAAACTGGCCTACCTCGAAGAGTGTTGATGGCTAGAAAATGGTATTTAGAGGCTTGCTTTTGGGAACTGTTAGGTAGGTAAAGATGTGCATTAGAGCAATGGTCCAGGGGAATGGCAAGAGTTTTTCATAGACATTTCATAGACATTAGGGCTGGAAGGGACCTCGGAAGATCATCGAGTCCAGCCCCCTGCCCAAAGGGCAGGAAGTCAGCTGGCGTCATAGGATCCCAGCAAGATAAGCATCCAGTTTCATCTTGAAGGTGTTCAATGAAGGCGCTTGAACCACCTCCGGTGGCAGGCTGTTTCAGACCTTGGGGGCTCAGACAGTAAAGAAATTCTTCCTTATGTCCAGCCTGAAACGATCTTGAAGTAGTTTGTGACCATTCGACCTCGTCATCCTTTGGGGCGCTCTGGTGAACAAACGTTCCCCCAGATACTGGTGGTCACCCCTGATAAACTTGTAGGTGGCCATCAGATCACCCCTGAGCCTGCGCTTTTTCAGGCTAAAGAGCCCCAGGGCTCTCAGCCTGTCATCGTAGGGTCTGCTTCCCTGACCTCTGATCATGCGCGTGGCTCTTCTCTGGACTCTCTCAAGCTTTTCCACTTCCTTTTTGAATTGTGGAGCCCAAAACTGGACACAGTACTCCAGCTGCGGCCTCACTAAGGCCGAGTATAGGGGGAGAATGACGTCCCAGGAT
>NW_005842169.1:1661340-1673074 GCF_000455745.1 Alligator sinensis | reverse complement strand
CAGCAGGGGTCCAATGTTGCCCCTGCTTTTCCTCTGGCTCCCCACATATCTGAAAAAGGACTTTTTATTGTCCTTGATGCTCAAAGCTAACTGGAGTTCAGTTGCAGCCTTGGCTTTCCTGGTCTGCTCCCTACAGGCTCAGACCAGTGCAGAATAATCCTCCTTGGAGGTGACTCCCATCCTCCATGCTTTATAGGCCTTTCTTTTTAGCCTCAGGAGGTCTGCTAGGTCCCTGGAGAGCCAGGGGGGCTGCTGTGCCCTCTTGCTGCCTTTCCTCCGAGATGGAATAGACTTAGTTTGTGCATTGAGGATCGCTCCCTTGAGGAGCAACCACTCTTCTTGAACTCCCCTCTCCCTGTGGTCACGGTCCCTTAGGGCCTCACTGACAAGCATCCTGAGCTTGTCAAAGTTGCCTTTCCTGAAGTCAAGGACTTGCGTGTTGCTGATCGACTTGCCAGCTTTTCGGCAGATGGTGAAGGTGATCAGCTCGTGGTCGCTGTCACCCAGCTTCCCATCGATCACTAGGTCGCCGACTAGGTCATCCACAGTAGCCAGTACCAGGTTAATTAGTTTCTAAAAGCCTGTTTGTGACAAAGTTTCCTTCCAGGTCCACTGTGTCTGAAGCCAGCAGACACACAGGCTGGGAAACTGAAGACGTATACTACACTGTTCCATAACAGAGATAACGGACTCTGCAGCATTGGCATCAGATCACAGTACCCAACTGCAGGGCCCTTGGGATTTCCAGTTTTGGTAAACAGACCAAATTAGGAGGCCCAGTAAATAACCAAATTAAGATGTATGCATGTGATGGGTTTGTGGAAACAAAGGAATATGCTGACAGGACAGAACATAGACAGTATGATGACCTCAGGGAAACCAATCAATGATGCTTGGGAATGAAGAGTCATCAGAGCAGAAAAAGAATACAAAAGGAGAGATTTCAGAGCAGCAAAGGGTCCCTGAGAGGGGAACTCGAGGCCAACATAGAGGGCATACCACCAGCCTGTCACACCCACCTCACTGGGGCCTTGGCCTTTGACCTCCAGGGTACTGACATCTAACATTCAAAAAAGAACCTTGGGGTGAAGCTCGTGTGACAGCTGTAGGACTGGCAGATATAGAATTGTTTGCATTATTTTTATCTGCTATCACTGTATGTCAATAAAACTTGCTTATTATTGACTGGAGAGGTTGTGGGTGGTCTGAAGGTTTGGGTCCATCCAGAACAAGGTATCTGGGTCATAAATCCAATGACAACAATTGTATGCATAAACTTCAAAACAAGGCTCCTTGAAAAATCATCATTCTGATATTTTCACTTTATGGCATGATGCTGATGAGGTTTTTGGTGCTTTATTAAGTGTGGTTGGAAAGTACATGTACTGATAAGAGCTGTGATTTTTCATTCAAGATGGTCTAACATAATTATTTAACATGGTTGACAGGTGATGCTTTTGCTGATGTGTTTGCTGATGTGGCAGGGAAAGATCCATTTTTTAACCATTTCCATGACACCTACAAATATTTGGGTCCTTGGGTTCAGAAGCAGGTTCTTACTGAATTCAACTTAATCTAGCAGGATTCATGTTAGTTACTTTCTCCTTCCAGTCTACAAAACAGCATATGCCACAGGAAAGAAGTTAAATTATTTAGTCAAACTCCAAGAAATTAAATAGTGAAACACATTAAATGCATTATCCAATTTCATATATTAAGTATTTTATTTCAGATGCTATTATTTGCCAGACATTGAAAAAGGAACATGTCCCTTTATAATGAACGGGGAAAAAAGGAGCCCTGAGTTACCACTATCTCCAGGTTTCTTTTTGTACAGAGAAAGGGGATATTTATGACGTACTGTCTCCTTTCTCTTTTTAATGCAGTACCGATTATCAGTAGACATTGTGCAGTTTCATTATAAATTAGCTAGAAGAGAGTAACCCAGACAAAAAACTCAAAGCTCCTTAGTAAGACAGAGTTAAAATGTTGATCTAAATGAGGTCAAAGATATTCAATTAGTGAGCAGAAATCCTGTTAAGAGAGAAAATTCTGCCTGCCTATAGACTGGATCTTAGCTTTGTTTAGTAAGACTGGAATGTAGTTGTACTATTGGATTGTTTAAACATTTAATAGCGTAGAATTTACTTAATAACTACATATGACATTTCTTCACCCCTGACCTTCCCCCACACACAACACTCACTGACTCACTCACTCTTTTTATACTACTATAGTTCAAGGTCAATGAGCACTATTATTCATTAGTTTGTTCCTCACTATTTCTACATAAAGCCAGCTTAGTTCTGCCAAGAATGATTTCACCTTTCTGATATAACAGTTGTTAACACAGAGCTTACAAAACACTCAGCACTTCCATTCTACCATGGGAATGGGTCAATGTGTTGCTTGTTAAAAGTAACCCACCTGAGACCTGTATCAATGTATTGTTCTTATTTTCCTGCTTCTGTGCAGTGAGTGGTTCTGGTAGTTCTCTTTTTGCCTTCTTCATTTGCTTCTGCCCACATCCTGTTCTTCATCTCTGTATGTTACTAGAGCAGATCATTTGTTTGTTCTTTGTTTGGTTTGGTTTTTTGTTTGTTTTCAATTTTTGCAACAGAAGGAAATAATTTAAAATTGATATTTTCTACTCCATTAAATTGTATTACTTAAGTCATTCATGCCATATGCGCTTATCAGAGAGTATGAAGATACACAGCCAGATCCATACATGAACCAGAACCACTTCCACTGCATCTTATGGTGCAAAATACTAAGGTATACTTTCCTAGCTTTTTCTTCCACCTGGTTTCTGGATGAAGGCAAGTAGGAGAAGCAAAACCATGACCAATCCACTATGTCACAAGGCCCTGCATATTTAAGCTTATAGACTGTCAACCAGAGTGTAAGCAGGGTGGAACTCACAAGAGATTAAGCCAGAATGAAGAATTTTCTCCTGTCTCTGAATTCTTTGATTATAATATGGCTGTCAGATATTAAACTGATGGATGCATTAGAGAGAATGAAAGAAGGAGCCCTTGTCCATTTGGCTGACACTTGTTAAGAATTTCTGAATTTCATCAAATATAACTACTAATATTATGAAGTATGACAGTAAGAAGCATATGGAATGGTAATGTCCCTTCTGAAATTTCTCTCAATGAGAGCTAATGTGTGAATAATATGACTTTAAGTACATGTCCTGCACCTGTCTAAATTAATCATCATTTCTTCCAAAGATTCTAAACAAAAATATCTAAAGCAATAAGAGTCATACCTTAGTGACTGTTCCACATGCTAATAACCCTTTTGGAGGAGAGAAATCCCCTTGGTATTAGTTCCAAACATCATCTTTTCAAACTTTAAAACATGCCTTTTTCTTTTGACATCTTACTGTAGCTGGAATAGGGCCTTCAAAAATATTTTCTGTGATCCTTCTTGAATATTGATACATAGTAATCAAAGTTCCCTCACTGTTTCTTCAAGGCCAAACCTATTCAAATACAGGAAGGTTTTCTTCTTCATTAGGTTCCTTAATCCTTGGCTAAGGCCTCCAGCTCCTTATGCACTTTTTCAAGATTATTTATAAATATTGTATTTGGCAATAGTGTATTGTGAGAATGGCTTTATCCGACATTTTATATAAAGAAATTACTATTTTTACTGATTACTTGTCTCTTTAAGAATAATTGGCCTTAAATGTGCTATCAGAATTTAGTGATTCTTAACCAGCATGCTATGGCATCCTGGGTACCTTGAGATCCTTTCAAGGGTGCCACAGGGTGCCAAGCTATGTTAACTCTGTTAGATGGGCAAATATATTCCACAAGATACACATAGATTTCAAAAGGAAATTGATATTATCAAAAACGTTTTGACCTACTGTGGTCTTTCCGAGTTCTTTACAATAGCATAATTGCTCTATTATTTCTCTGTAGTCAAAAAACAAGGAAAAAGCAAGAGCTGGCATTTTCTGAAGGGTGCATTTAACCTAAGAAGGTTGAGAATGTACTTACTAAATATGTATTATTTGGTTGTTAAAGCAGAAGGCTAATTGTTTCCCATCCTCAGCCCTGCTGGTAATGTATAGCTCTCAATATCCCTGTATTTGTTTACTTAGAGAGCATACATCATATAGAATATTAATCACTACTCAAAAATAAATCGTTCAATAATGATGTAAAATAGAAAACTCAGTTCAGGCCAGGAAACTCATTTCCAATTAAACAAAATGATCCCAAAGATGTATGAATGCAGTCAGATGATCTCACAAACAGATAATCTGCACACAAAATTTGGAAAATATTCACAAAGGATGTTCTGAATTTATACCACACAATATTTCACAAATACCTAATATCCATACACTATGTCATCCATTCAGGTAACAGACACAGAAGGAAACTATGACCACCCCACCTCCCAAAACCCTGAATTTTGAATATAGAATACTCACATTGACACAGAGTTCAACTTATTTACAGAAGCTGTCTGATAGCTAATTTTTATTATTAATTTTGAGACAATCATAGATTATTTTAAAGAAGACTTTGAGTAAAATGAAAGTTAACTATGTGCTTAAGTCTATGATATTTGTCTAAGAGAACTTCTTTACAGTATTGAGGGATTCATGTTGTTAAAAAAAAGTTGAAACACAATTTTTCTTATTCCATTTGAATTTTCAGATTTTTTTCTTTCTGTGAAAAAATGTAACATTAACTTTGTGGAAGAATTCTGGAGAAAACATATCACACACACACAAACATGCACACATATACATGCACACACATTGTGGGGGAGGCAGGGATATTTCCTACCTTATCCCATCTCTCCCTCCTTTTTCTTTAGTGCCAGAAAAAGTTTTAAAAGCTGTACTTCAGCTTGAAAAAACATTGTAACATGAAGAGATTGTTGCCTAAGTCTGAGCCATACCTCAATATGTCCTCTATACCCAAGTTGTTTACTTACAGATTTTTTTTTGCACAGGGGAAATGCCACTCTTTTTTGGTTCCTACATTTGTGAACAACTTCTATGGCCCGTTAAAGTATTTCCATTTGGAAAAATATCCTCATCCTATCATCATAGCTTTTTCAAAATATATTTATACTTTAAACTGCTTTTGTGCAATCCATTTCTCTTCTTACATTCCATTGCACTCTGGAAGATGTTTTAAAATAAAACTGCAAAAAAGAAAAAAGAGAGTAGAATGATATTAACTTAGGAATATTAGCCCTATGTTTGATAATGGTCTTTATCCAATCATAAGGTGGAAATATTGATACTGGATATATTTATAGTCAGGCAGCTAGCAACAATACAGCTAGTCATCCCAGCTTATTAGGAAATGCTTGGTTGGAAAGCTTGGTTAGAATGCATCTCCACTAAGTGTGACAATCCTTTGGAGAATTGATATAAGTTACCCGCTTGTTGTCATATTTGTAAATATATAGAATTATTTTTTATAATAATTCAGCAGCATATGACATTTATTTCAGTTGGAGATCTCAAATGAGCTCAAAGAACAGCTTAAGGGTTGAGTAGTGACTATATAAATATAAACACTGAAACAAACAGGCAGATTTCCTCTCTATATCATGGAAGCACATATTGTATCACTGCCAACACAGCAGCTTTATATACACCAGTAGAAAGTCCTTTTTAAAAGGTTACCTTCTAAGCCTTTGGCATTATCTTTTTGTTTGATAAAGAGATGTTTTCAGTCTGGATTGCACAAAAACAGTTATATGAGTAATAGCTTGACACACCCATTCTTTAAAGCCACCATGTTGGGGTAAGTGGGTGTCCCATTCTTATTCAATTTAATTTTAATTTAACAGAACAAATAGGGTTTATAGACAATGGGAGGGGAAATACATTTTGCAGCATTATGAATCTGTATTCTGGGTGTATCTTTTTTGTTTCTACTCCTTGACAAATGCATATATATGTGTCAGGCCTACTGTCTTAATCTTTCAGCCCACTTCGGCCATCAGTTGAACACTGTAGTCAAGCAATGCATGACTGATATCTGTACACAACATTTTAAAGCACTGAAATGCTATATAAGAGACTAGCTCTCAACCATAAACCTATAAAGAGAACATTTGAAATCAACAAGGCTCCATAGACCTAAACAGCAAGATTGGGCCTAAAAATGATTAGTATTATATGCTATAAAAAAACAAATCTTGACAACTCCATAGTAGTGCGCTTGGCTCCTCTTACAACTAGTATGATTACCACTTCTGCGTATAATGGGGTATGGGAAGAAGGAAGCACAATTACATAAAACCACACCAGGTATGCAGAACCTTTGGTACATCACAAAGGTAAGTTCTGCTGGGAATCTCCAAACATTCAAGGGCACTGAGTTTTCTGGTAAAGCTCAGGGCTAAATGGGATGGGGCTAGTCTTCAGAGGAGCAAGAATAGGAACAATAAGAACAGCAGATTTGGGGTTGCAGCAGTGACAACTGCATTTTTTACTGCTCCTCATTTTTCTGTGGGTTCCCAAGTGCACTCCAAAGCTGCATACTAATTTAAACTGTCTAAAAAGTAACGATATCCATATAGGAATCTGTCTCATTGGGATTTAGAAGAATATGACTATATGTAGCAAAGTGGCCCAGCCCTTTGACAACCAGTTTTACCCTGCTATGAGGTAGAGCACCTTTAAAAACAGGTATTTGAGTCTGTCAGGGAAGATTATCCAATACATCTGGGAGGAGGTTAGGTGACTCCCTTATAAGAACTTGATTCATACAAAGGCCAAATGAATTTGGTTGGGTTAGGGGCAAGGGAATTTATTTTCCAGGTAGAGAATTTAAGGACGGATTTGAGGAAGAGCTGCCAGGAAGAGAGGCTTCTCTGAAGAAGCCTCTGCCTCAGGGCATGTGTAGATGAAACAGGGGCCCTAAATTGAAGTGGTGGGTTTTAAACAACGCTGCTTCAATTTAGGGCTGATTAAACTCCCATGTCATGCATATATTATGCTGACTTACATGCCTGTCTGGCAGGGAGGGGAGGGCCAGCTGCTGGCGGGTGAAGCAGTCCCTGGGCTGAAGCAGGGGGTCTGGTTCTCCCCTCTGCTGTAGCGGTGGTCCCCCCCAGGTGGCACCCACCTTCAGGCACCCGACTCAGGCAGTTCTGGGGGGCACTGCAGTCATGGAGGGAAGCACCAAGCCCCCACACAGCTCAGGGAGGCAGGTTCGGCGGGAGGGGAGGGGAGGGAGATCAGGCTCACTGGTTTTCTTGGGAGGAGCTGCTTTCCCAGGCTGCTGTGGCTGCCTGTACAGGCTTCCTGCAGAGCCATGGAGCTGCACGGAGCCCAGTGCTTCACTCTGTGGCTGTAGGGGCAGCAAACTAAAACTCCTCAAAGGAGATCAGTCTTGTTGCTGCTAAGAACTTGATTCATAAAAAGATTCATACTCCTTGAAGGAGTTTTAGTTTGCTGTGCCCCAAAACATTTAAGGTGCATTACACTGCCAAATTTCCTACAGCGGCTATAATTAATGTGCAATATGTCGCCGAGGCAAAGAAACACCAACTCTATTAAAGCAGTGCAAAAGCAGTTAGCCCACTTTAAAGTGCCGTTTCCATGCACCTCTTGTTTTGTTTGCACATGGCCTCAGGTAGTTGTTGAGTTTTATTCAGAGCAATTTTAGTTTGGGGGGCGTTGCAACCAAAAAACTGTACTCTGAACAGACTCAGTATGTGGCCTAGATTGGGGAGGTAGACCTACTGTGTATACTTTGTCAGGAGCCCAATTTTTATCTTATGTGCCCAATGTAAAGGTCTGATCCTAATAGCAATTCTGAGAGTGGTATGCATACCTTGGTCCTTGATACCACCAAAGAGATGCAGAGTAGGCTATGGAAGAGATATAGGAGGCTGTCACCACTGTTTATGCCAGCCCACAGAATGAAGTCAATGTAGCAGAGGCAAGGAATGACTTGTTACAACGTAAAATTGGTAGTCTAGGAGACTGCCCCCCCTCCCCCAGCCCCGAAGGCTCTGTGTAAATTGCATAGCAGACTCCATTAGCACTGAAACAAATATATGCATCACAAGTCTTAAGCTTGAAAGAAAAGCCTTGCTTGTTGTGCAGAACATAAATTCCACATATTTATTGGAAGCAATCTTAGTGGAAGGGTGATTCTGGTCATATATCAATTAAATTGGTACCCTTGTATTTGTTATGGCTCAGCACTGGTCATAGGTATGATGTTGTTATTGCAAAATATGACAGTTTTCTCACAAAGCTTCTGAGGACCTCTAAAAAAATCCTATTTACCACCCACAGCTTGTAGTTTGACACACCAGGTCATAAGCAGCCAGGCCTGGGGGTTACCTCAGGGTCAGAAGGATCAGCGCAGGTCTGAGGGGAGTGTGCTTGGGTCAGAAGGTAGGAAAGCCAAAAGATCCTTTGGAGGGAACCAAAACAGAGATTCAGAGGGTAAAGCAAAGCACAGGGTCAGAAGGCTAGCTGGGTCAGGTATCCAAGTAATCAAACCAAAAGCAGGTCAGGTATCCAATGAGTCAGGCCAAACTCAGGGCTCATAGGCAAGCTGGGTCAGATATCCCAAGTCTGAAAGGAAGCCCCTAGCAGCATAAGCCAAGGGTGCAGTAGCCTAGATATGAAGTTGAACCTTGTTGAATAGGTAATTCCTCTGCCAGGTCAGTGGTTTTTATGGGAGATGATAAGGGGATCACCTGACCCTCCCAGGCCACTCTGATGGCAGGGAGTGGGCAGGTAGCTAGGCCCAGCTGGAAGGTTCTGCCAGATATGTCTGCCCTAGTGGTCTGCTGAGGAGGTGGCAGACCAGAGTGAGCATCTTTGCCTGGTAGGTTCAAGGCTGCAGCCTAGTGTAGTTGCTTCAAGGGCCAAAATTTCAGTAGTCTGAAACCTTCATAACTTTGCCTTTATCAAATCAGAGCCTAGCTGCTGCTGGAAACTTCAAATCCCTTTTTTTTTTCTTTTCTTCTAGAGTAAACTGTGGCCAGAGGACTAGTGAGTTGTCAACTTAACACTCATCTTCAAAAAGGGCTCCAGAGGTGATCCTGGGAACTAGAGATCAGTAAGTCTTATTTTCCTCCCTGGCAAGTTGGTAGATTCTATAATAAAAAATAAAATCAGCAGTCACATGGGTAAATATGAAGTATGGGGAAAAGTCAACATGGTTTTTGTAAAGGGAAGTCTTGCCTTACAAATTTGCTGGAGTTCTTTAACAGCGTTAACAAGAATGTAAACAATGGGGGTCCAGTTCACATAATATTTGGACTTTCAAAAAAGCATTCAACAAGGGCCCTCATCAAAGGCTTTTAAAAACCTACACTTCTGTGAGATTTGAAGGGAGGTTCTTTTGTGGACTGAGAGGTGTTTAAAAGATAGAAAGCAAACGGTAGGGATAAATGGTTACTTTTCAGGATGGAAGGCGGTCAGAAATGGGAGCCCATCTATTTTGTTCAACATTTTCATCAATGACCTGGAGTAAGGGTGCCCAGTGAAATCTCCAGATTTGCAGATGATACCAAGTTATTCTAAGTTGTCAAGTTCAAAGCAGATGCAGAGGAACTGCAAAAAGGTTTCACCAAGCTAAGTGACTGGGCAAAATAATTGCAGGTGAACTTCAATGTCAACAAGTGCAAGGTAATGCACCTGGTGAAAAATAACCTCGGCTATAACACACAATGCTGAGTTCTGAACTAGCTGTTACAACTCAAGAAAGAGACCTTGCAATCTTTGTACAAACATTAGCTTGGTGTGCAGTGGTGACCAAAAAAAGCCAGTAAAATGTTGGACATCGTTAAGAAGGGAACTGAAAACAAAATGGAGAACATCATCATACCGTTATACACATCCGTGGTGAATACACATCTTGAATACTGGGTGCAACTCTTGTCCCCACATCTCAAAAAAGATGTTGTAGAATTAGAAAAGGTATGAGAAGGGAAAAATGATCAGGGGCATGTAGTAGTTGTCATACCTGGAATCACTAAAAAGGCTAGGACTCTTCAATATGTAAAGAAGAAGCTGGAGGAGGTATATGACAGAGATCTAAGAAATCATGAAGGGTGTAGACCAAGTGAACAGGTAACAGTTGTTTACCATGTCCCAGAATACTAGGGGGCACCTGCTGAAACCAGTAAGCTAACAAGACAAACACAATACATACTTACCTTATGGAATTCATTGCAACAGAAGGTGGTGGAGGCAGGCGGCATAGACAGGTTAAATAAGGGACTGGATAAGTTAATGGGACATAGATCTACTAATGGATATTGAAGACAATAATTGGAGATGTTTGTTCTGGCATCTCTACACCAGTAATTTTGATTACCAGGGAGGGTAATGCATAGGGGATAGATATCCAGCTTAATGCTGTCCTTCTAGATCATCCACTCCTGTCATTGTTAGAGAGAGGTTACAGGGCTAGGTGGACCATTGATCTGACCCAGCATGGTGTTTATTATGTTATGTTAAATAATTAAATCTCAAAAAGAACAACTTAGTCCTTTCTTTGTATATACCCCATCCAATTTTCTGCCTATGTTTCACTGGGGAAGGACTTGAAAACATAACCCGTTCCACACTGCATAAATAGTGAAAACCTTTTGGTTCTATTCTTTCTTACATTTTGATTACAAAATCTCCAATCTAGTGCAATAGTGTTCTGTGCACAAGCTGCCTGCCAGTCTTCTATTTCAGGTGCCAATGGACTGGGTTTTTGTTGCTCTTTTTTGTTTGGTTGTTTCCTTTGTTTATATTGCGATCTTCAAAAGTAAACACTTAAATATGTCATGCTGTATTATGTGGGGCAACTCACAACAAATTTGCACAGCAAAGTGAGATTTTAAATTATCTCCAGGGTGGATGCTGGAGAACACATAATAAAATACACCTGAGCAAGACCGAGATTCTCTTCAGTAGGTGATATAGGTAAACCCATACACAGAAATATATTTTTGTGAGAGACGAATAGGACCGGAAACATAATGCATTATTGTACAGTTTTCCCTCAACTGTTCTAAAACAAAGTCTAAAATGATTGATGGCTTGGTTTAAAAAGCTGAACACACTACCTCCCACTATGTTCAGTGGCTTGGACCTTTGAAGTTGAATAGAGCCTTAAAACACTAACCACTTTAAAAATGTGTGAGGCCTTATTAAACACATTTTTCAAACAACTATAGCTGTAGAGGGGAGTACACTCTACATCCCTAGTGTTTACAAAATAGCCACTTTCCTATTTAATGGCCTCCACACCTTGTGATCATTCATGGCTGTTAATGCAGAAAACCATGGAGAAGTAATCTTCCTTAGCAAATATAGTTGTCACTAACAAGAATAAAGCCTCTTTGTTTACTCAGAGGTAGCCTTTGTTATAGATGTCTGGCTAAGGCACCATCCTGGTCTAGTGCTATTTAACTGAGAAATTACTATTTTACAAATCAGCTGAGTTTTTTTTCATTCCTGTTATTATCATCACCTGCAAATGGAGAATAAAAGATTTTGATTGTATTTTATTCTGTCTTTTGTGTAACTTTTTTGCCTTTTTCTTTGTGTTTTACCCTAAAACAACCTCCTCCCTCCCCCCAGTCCTCTTTTGTCATATCTTAAGGGAGGAAAGTGTTGCATGGCTCTAAGGTGCTTGCTCCTTTAAGGACTGAAACTGACTAAGGAGAGAGCCCTAGCAGCCACTCAGGAACCCCTCAGCTGCAAGTTACCATAGCA
>NW_005842169.1:1657657-1661330 GCF_000455745.1 Alligator sinensis | reverse complement strand
GAAGGAATGAAGGAATTAGCCCACACCTGCAGGCGGTCAGCTGACTGGAAAAGACAGGGCCTGGAGCATATATAAACCCCAGAGCTGGGACTGGAGAGTGAGTTCTCTGCCAGCAGCTAAGGGGGAAGGAGGTCTCTTAGAGGGAGCTAAGTGAAGAGGCTTGATGGCCCATCTCCTGCTTCTAGTGAGATAAAGAGACTTCAGGAGCTCATTAGACCCTGGTCTACAAGGCATGTTGTGCTGGGTGAAGGGTGATTCATGTAAAGGGACAGAGCACACCCTGAGCTGCTTGCATTATGTTATAACCCAGGAGCTTGTATTCTGATTTCTGTTTATAAACTAGAGGATTGGGTTGAGGCTATTTGGGAAGGAGGAGGCCTCATTGGGGGCCCACTACAGTGTGGGTACCCCAATGCCAGTGTGGGTGCAGTATCTGGGGTGCACAGACCCCCGAAAGCCAGTGTGGGTGCAGTGACAAAGGGGGTGAGCAGAGCACAGCACCGAGGGGTGTGCAGGAGGGAGATAGGGCTGCAGAGAGCCCAGAGATGACCAGAGGCCAAGTGAAACTAAGGCCTTGGAGGGACACTGTGAATGCCATCTGCAAGGCTTGGGGCATGGTAAAGGGGCAGTTTGGAGCCACGCATCTAGCCCATAAGGCTGAGGGTGTCCCAAGAAGCATCCATTTTAGAGTGGGATCCAAAAGGGGTCCAAGAACCCACAGGGTTCAATGGGGTCCATCTGGACCATGTCCAACAATACAATCTTGAGATCATCTATTATAGTTACAGCAAGACATGACAGGAGAGAGAGAGGGTGCCCATGGGGCAGGATTGCATGGCCAAGGAGCCCTAGGGTTATCACAACCATCCCAGGGGACCCCATTCCATGACAGAAAGCATGAGGGGGGCGGATATGTGAAAACATTAATAAAAGCACACTTACATTTAGTACAAAGTGTTCTGAAAGGTTTTGCTAATTCATTGTTAAAACTATCCTGGTTTATAATGAGAAAACTAGTAACAGTGCTCAGTCAGTGAAATTACAGACAGGAATAAGGAGATCTAGGCTGTATTTCCAGCCCTCTTGTTCTTGGCAAGACAGGTCTACATTTTGAAAGGCATTTAGGTTCCTAAATGCCCTTGCAAATTTGAAACAAACACCACTCACTTTTTTTTTTAAAGTCTCTTATTTTGAATATATATTTTCTAGAGTATTATATTAAGCAAAATATTTAAACATGTAGAGTGCCTACTGAGGAAGAAAGAACTATAACCTCTTAAAGAAGAGAAAAGTCTGTATGCTTTTACTCCTTCTCTAGAATAAGAATGATAAGTTTTTCTAACTTTGCAAAGAACTTTGAAATCCTACATAAAATAAGTTGATGAATAATAATATTCTGCATCATTTTGCATGTTCTGATGTTTGATTTTTCATCATTGTAAGTGATAACTGTATGCATGGCAAAAGTAGCAAAGAATGACTCCCAGACAGAACTCTTTCTTAGAGATAAAGCACTTTAGCTAAAACAAGACTTAATTCAAACTTTTGCTAAAACTTGAATTTAATCCTGCACGTTTGATGGGATTGAAAAAGTTAATATAGGAGTAATAAAATTAGTTAACTTTTGATAACTAGAAGTGTCCTGACAAATGTTGTGTTAAGGGTATTTCCAACCAGCCCACCTGCAGGAATGATCTTAGCATAAAATCCTTTCCATGAAATCCTTCCCTTGGAGAGCCTTTTCAGCCCATTTGCTAGACTACAGAAGTTTAGATAAATGATCTACTTAGAACTGAGATTTTGCAGGGACCATTATTCATTTGAAACAAAACACTAAAAACTGTTATAAAACTTTCCAAAGTACTCAGTTTTATTTTTCCTTATTCCCTACAGAAAAATGCCTTTAAAAATTATTATCCAACACAACCCAGGGCAGAGAACTTGGGATCTGCTTGTGCAGAAGTGAATGCTACTTATTAAAACCAAATAAATAAACAAATAAGTGCAAATTCTAGGTCATGTTATGCTACAGTGAAAGTGTCATAATATACATTATGGGACATTTTACATTTCATTTAATATCATTTTTCAGTAACAAAAAACAAAACTACATACAGGCAAATGCATCTCTGAAACATTCAAATAAAACTTTAAATCAGTTAACTATTGATTGTCTTCCTGGTGGCCACCCCATGGTGTGGTGGTGGTGGTAGTGGTGGTAGTGTTGTTGTTGTATTTGAGTCTTTTACCTCTGGCCTGATGGTTGAGGCCAGGTCCATGTCATCTGGGTGATCTCCAGTCTGTATACTGGTTCCCTGATGTTACTGCTCTGCAGTTGTCTATGTTTTCTTCTGAAGCACTGACCTTCGGGGTACCTACTTCATAGGGCCTTGGCACCATAACAGCTTGGACAGTGACCTTTTGGCATTTCTTTTTGTGATTTGCTGAAGGGTTGAATCCAGATTGCCTCCCCTATGTGGAGAAGCATCAGGTTTCCAGCTCTCTGTAATATGCTGCTTGTCTGTTTTGTCATTCTCTTAGCAGACTGTGTTTGTATGCTTTCCATCCATCCAATTGCTGCAGGATATCACTCAGAAAAAGAAGTGCCCTGGTTCTTTGCCCTATCAGTGTTTGAGCTGGACTGCTATCAAGTCCCTGAGAAATGGTATTGCAATGGTCCAACAAAGCCAAATGAAGATTGCATCCAATCCTTTTTGCCCTTTCTGTAAGTCTTTTGGCTATCTTGATAGCTGATTTGGTACTCGCAAAGCAATATGAAAGCCCTGAGGAAGACATCTTGTGCTCAAATACCCATTTTGTTCTACATTTTTTAAGTTCCACTGCTATATAGCGTGGCCCGTTGTCTGAATGCATGGTATTGGATATTGCAGGGGTGTAGGTTGTACCCGTGTTAGTCTAAGGACATAGGCAGACAAGGTTCCTTGGGTGAATTTGATATCTTTTATTAGACCAACTCAAATGGTTGGAGAATAGTTATTAAGCAAGCTTTCGAGTTCAAAAACCCTTCGTCAGGCTGAGGAAGTTTCAGCAGTTGGTGTGTGCTCTTCCTGGATGGAATGAAAAGTAAAGAAGCCAGGGGCTGGACTGGGAGTCAGTTGCCAGGCAGATTATAATGTATCAAAAATCCAATGTCTATGTTTAGTCCATGATCTCTAGTATCCAGCAGGTTGATAAAATGGAGCTCATAGTCTCGTCTCTGGGAAGTGTGTTGTGTAAGTTTCCCTTGAGGATCAGGACTGAGAGATTGGAGAGAGAGAGGGTGGCCCTCCCGTGAGAAATGTGCCCCCACCGGTAATTATTTCTGTGCTGTATAGATTTCCGGTGTGCATTCATTCTGGTGCACAGTTGTTTGGTCCCTCCTACATATCTTCCATCAGGGCATTTGGTGCATTGGATGAGATATATTACATTTCTGGAGGTGCACCTGTAAGATCCAGGGATGCTGATGGCTCTGTTGTAGGGTGTAGTAATGGTAGGGGTGGTGGAGATGTGTTGGCAGGTTTTGCACTTCTTGTCATGGCATGGTCTGGATCCTTTTGGTGTGTTCTGGGCTTGAGGAAGTTTGCTTCTGGTGATGCGGTTGGCAAGGTTCAGTGCTTGTTTGAAGGCTAGGATGGGTGGCTCTGGGAAGATCTTTTTAAGAATAGGGTCT
>NW_005842169.1:1648250-1656168 GCF_000455745.1 Alligator sinensis | reverse complement strand
ATGGTGGCTAGGAGTGTGTTGCTGGGAAGGTGGTCTATGTTTTTAAGTTTCCGTAGCAAGTCTGTGGTGTCTTGGACAAAACTTGCTCTGTGGGTGACAAGCGGTTTTAGGATTGATTCAACAAAACTTGATATTTCCTCAGTTAGGGTCCCATGGTTGGATATGATAGGTCTGCCAGGGTTCCCTTGTTTGTGGATTTTAGGGAGCATGTAAAAAGTCCCCGGGTTACATTACAATCTGCCTGGCAACTGACTCCCCATGCCAGCCCCTGGCTTCTTTACTTTTCATTCCATCCAGGAAGAGCACACACCAACTGCTGAAACTTCCTTAGCCTGACGAAGGGTTTTTGAACTAGAAAGCTTGCTTAATAACTATTCTCCAACCATTTGGGTTGGTCTAATAAAAGATATCAAATTCACCCAAGGAACCTTGTCTGGTATTGGATATGACATCTGTGGCAAAGTGTTCCTTCAGCTTCTTGAGTACTGTTTTTGTTTAAGTGTCCTCTAGATACTCCAGTTTTTGGGAGATGGACTAATAATCTAAAGTGACCATATTGTTGAACACAAACAGGTCTGTCCTAACCTGTTCCTATGGTTGTGTTGGGATCTCATGAGGGTGCAATATCTCCTTCTGTTGTCTGCCTCTCTGCTCTTTTACCCTGCTCCATCCACATAGGCTTATTGTAATTGTAAACTTATCGGTGATGTTAAATATTTCACCTGGAATTGTTCAGATATATCATTGATTTGGATATATGCCTCTGCTCTGACAAATCAGAGCTATTTCACTTACAAGGCCAAAATGTGTAATCAAGCTGAATGTCCAGATGATCTTTAAAAAAAAAAAATTACTAGAGTTTTTCATTAATTTCTTCCTGTCATTCATGCCTGTCAATTTTTTAATGCAGGCTGTCAAATATAACTCTAATCTTTCCTTATTAGGAGGTACAAACTATACATCAAAGTAGACAAAACTAACAAGTTGTGATGCAACCGTATCTCATGTCCAGGTCATAATTGTATGACAGAATGAGCATGGCAAGTTCGTGTAAGTAAAACATGTTTCCTTTTTAAATGTAGCTTCTACAATGCTAAATGTCAAATTTACTAATAGCTAGATTCAGTCATCCATGTCACATTATTTTTATTAATTAATTAATTTATTTATTTATTTTAATTGAAAGCAATTTCATTTGCTAGGGACAAACATTCAAAAAACCTGAGCCTGAATTGATTTGATCTTTGCAGGGAAACCCGCAAGGATGGAGATTCCACCACCTCTCTTGGTAACCTGTTCCAGTGTCTTACAACTCTCCTAGTGAAGTGAGGAAAATCCTTCCTAATATCTAACCTAAACTTGAGATTGTTGCTCCTTGTTCTCAGTAGTGGCATGTGACAGAACAGTCCAGCTCCATCCTTTTTTGAACCCCACTTCAGGTAGTTGAAGCCTGCTATTAAGTCCCTTCTCAGTCTCCTCCTCTCTAAGCTAAATAAGCACAGTTCCCTCAGTCTTTCCTCGTGACTCATGTGACCCAAGCCTCTCACCTGCTAGACTCCAATTTGTCCTCATCCTTTTTGTAGTGGTGTTGCCCTGAGGGGTCAGGCCAATGCTCAGGATCTCAATACTGTGCTGTTAGGCAGGAGGGCATGGTGTACAATTGCACATGCACACATAAAAATCAATTAAGCACACACACACTCACTAGGTGCATACACACTCACTAGCAACTCAGATACACACACGTTCAAAATAACTAGGCTAGATTCATGCACACCTATCACCAGTTTAAGCCCATACATGCTACACAAACCAAATTTAGACAGAATCAGTTACAAACACCTGCACATCCAGTACACATACATGAATTAGTAATTCATATACCACACACATAATAATACCTATATATGTGTATTCACTAATTCACACACATACCACCCACCTACACACAAACACAGGTAAGTTCCTAAGTTGGGTGCCATGATGTGTATGTATGTGCTTGGTGTACTTGGGATACCTGGGGAAAGGTTAAGGTAAGAAAGTAGAAGTGTAGGGGGTGAAAGTTACCAGGACCGGGATTAGAACTGGTAGACTACAGGGGCCTGGGCTGAAGAAATGAGGCTCAGGTGTAACTTTAGTTTAATTGATCTTAATTGATTAAAAGACAATGCCCAAAGCCTTCAGAACAGGGGAGCGATGCCAGCACAGAGGCTGGGACTGGAGCCAGAGCTACAGGGGAGCTGAAAAGGTAGGTGGAGAAAAGGAAAATGGCGCTAAGGGAAAGTGTGGATGTTAAAGAGGGGCTCTGGGTGTGGGGAGCCAGAGGATGGCTCTGGGGCAACTAGAGAAGTTGCAGGGAGTGGCAGTAGGTGCTGGGAGCTGGAGAAAACTGACAGACAGCTGGGAAGCTACAGGGGTGGGGGGGAAGCCTGAAAACAGAGACGGACAGCAGAAAATCACAGGAAAAGCAGCAGGAGAGACTGAAAGGTGGCAGGGGCAGCAGGACAGCAGAGAGAGGCAGCAGAAAGTCGCAGGGAAAAGGTAGTAGGAATTGAGAGGAGATTGGGGAAACTAGTGGAGAGGGGTGGGGGCTGGAGCTGAGAGAGAATGAGGCTGGAATTTAAGTTAAGGAAGGGACTAGGATTCAGTAAAACATGACCCAACTCAGGGTTGCAAATGACAGAGGTTTTATTGAACAGGGAAGATGGTGACACAATGTCTTATTGGTTCCCTTGCACCCACCCACCCACACAATGGCAGCAGGGGTTAGAGAGACTTGGTGCAGGGGATGAAGTCCACTGAAGTCCAGGAGGAGAGAGTGAGACAGAGAGAGAGAGCCTCCAAATTGTAGGAGGAGGTGTGCAGGTAATATCTACCTAATCAGGCTGGAAAGGGGTCCTTGTCCAGTAGGTGTTGTCCATAATGGTGGGGTACAATGGTAGAGTTGCTGGTTCTGCAGGGTCTCTTGTCTTTCAAATGCTGGGTTCTTGACTCTGTTCCTGGGTGAGGTCCGTGGTTCCTGGATGATTCCATGTGAGGTGATGGCCCAGTCATTACAGGCCATTCAGTAGAGGCCTGCTACCACTGTATTTCAATCATTCTCATTCATACGGAAACAACTTACATGGGAGGGGTACGCAACTCACAGTTGCAACATGGGATGCCCAGGCAGAGGACAGAAGATGGCGGCTTGACATGACTTTGGTTCACTTACAAACACAGGCCTAAACCATACAATACCCATATGAAATGATAAAAATCAATATGAAAATCATTATAATACAATATACAACAGTAAGAATCCATACAAACCTAATAATTATACAATATAAAACAATGGATATCCAAAACCAAAAACTTGTTACCAAAATAAAAATGTTAAAGCTTATGCTACATCTTAGCTTACTTATACTTATCTAGGGAACAGAGAGGGAGAGAAAGTCAGAAATGATTGGGGAAGGGGAATGAATGCATTTTAAAATCAATTAAAAAAAAACAAAAATGGGGGGCCAAAAATGAAACCTCATACTCCAGATGTGGTCTCACCATTGCTGAGTACAGGGGAATAATCACCTCCCTGGACCTGCTGGCAACACACCTACCAATGCAGCCCAGTATGCCATTAGCCTTCTGGGAAACAAGGGCACACTGCTGGTTCATATACATCTTGGTGCCTACTGTAACCCCCAGGTCCTTTTCTGCAGAGCAGCCTGTACTGGTGTATGGAATTATTTAATCCTAAATGTAGGACTTCGCACTTTTCCTTGTTGAACCTCATGAGGCTTCTTTTGGCCCAATCCTCCAATTTGTCTACAACACACTGATTCCCAGCTCTACCCTCCAGCATATCTACTACTCCCCACAGCTTGGTGTCCTCTTCAAACTTGATGAGGGTGCATTCTATGTCATCTTCCAGGTTGTTGATGAAGACACTGAACAAAACTGACCCTAGGACCAACTGGGGAAGGGGCACATACACCCCCTACCAGTTTGCAACCAATGATACTGGTTGCAAACTGGACATCGAGCTATTGTTTACTACTCTCTGAGCCTGATGCTCCAGCCAGTTTTCATCCACCTTACCTTGCCTGTGAGAATGTTGTGGGAGACTATCAAAAGCCTTGCCAAAATCAAAGTATACCACATCCACTGGTCTCCCCGCATCCACAGAGCAAGCCATCTCATCAAAGAAGGCAATCGGGTGGGTCAGGCATGACATACCCCTGGTGAATCCATGCTGACTGTTCCTAATGACCTTTTTTTCTTTTAAGTGCTTAGAAATGTATTCCTTCAGGATCTGCTCCATGATTTTTCCAGAGACTTAGGTGAGGCTGACTGGTCTGTAGTTCCTTGGACCCTCCTTTTTCCCCCTTCTTAAATATGGGCACTATATTTGCCCTTTTCCAATCATCTGGGACCTCTTCTGATTTCCATGAGTTTTCAAAGATGATGGCCAATGGATCTGAAATCACATCAGCCAACTCCCTCAGCACCCTCACGTTAGGGTGATAATATTTGGATCTTGGGGAGCACTGGATTTGCAGCTGAATAAAGGCATGACCTGTGGCCTAACAGAGCTGCTAACCACAAGGCAGAATGATATCTAAGCCAGCCATTTGCTTGTGCTAAGTAACCATCTTAATTGTGTCAACCATTTTCTGAGGAAAAAGCAGCAAGTGAACCTGTCTGTGTGCAAGTGTGCGCGCTGTGAATGAGCTGTCATTTTAGGAATGTGGAAAATGGTACAACATGAGACAGAAAAACAGACTGGAATGTGAAAAACAACATGTAATTGATAATAGAATCCGAAATGAACATATGCAAAAATGTGATTGGTGAAGAAGGCTCCAGAAGCTTCCACTCTTTCGTCAAAGTCCTTCTATTGACCAAAGAGCAGGATTTAAGGTCTTAGACATGTGCTCATAGCAAAAAGACATGTAAATAAATGAAATATATTCAATTCCATGCTAATGAAGCAAACAGTAAACAGAGGTGGAGCTTGAGATGGGAGGAGAAATGGGTGGAATATAAGGAGGGACAGAGGTGGAGTGAATGTTAATGATTATAAACCAAAGTGTATAAATGTGGAAAAAACTATTGTTCAGTGCAGGTCCCTGGTTTGCTGGTTTTTTGGGACCTTTGCCCAAAGCTGTCTCCATTCTAAATAAAGCTGTTGTGAGCAATATGTGCAAGCAGTGCAATATGTGCTCCCTGCTTGCTCTGGCTAATAAGTAACAGGATCCATGAGCAATTGGATCGTCATCTCCCTAGTCATTAGGTGCCAGATGAAGTCAGGGTCTAACACCTCAGGTACATTCCATTTGGCCCCATGAACTTCTGAACATCTAAATGTTCACAAGTAGTCTCTAACCTGTTCTTTCACCACTAAGGGCTGCCCACTACCTCCCCAAACTGTGCTGCCTAGTGAAGCAGCCTGGGAGCTGACCTTGTCTATGAAGACTGAGGCAAAAAAGGCATTGAGCGTTTCAGCCTTTTCTGCATCCTCTGTTACAGGGTTGCCTCCTCCATTCAGTGAGGGACCCGCACATTGCCTAATCCTCTTTTTGTTACTGACATACTTTTAGAAACCCTTCTTGTTACCCTTCACATCCTTTGCTAGCTGCAACTCCAGTTGTGCTTTGGTCTTCCTGACTTCATCCCTGCATGCCTAAGCAATGCTCTTCTATTCTTTCCTAGTTATTTGTCCAAGTCTTCACTTCCACTTTAATTACAGCACATTGGATCAGTCTCAATTAATCAAGTCTGTTGGAATGTAGTAATTACAGTGCTCCAGCAGACTCTAGCATCTTGTGTATCAGTGTCCCCATGCTTAGAAAGAGTGGTGGGAGTGCTTTAAATAAGCTCATTCAACAAGCACTCCTGCTGCCATTTTTAAGCATGGAGATGCTGATAAATGAGATGCTCTGGGTGCTTTAATTAGAGTGGCTCTCCGAGCCACTCTAATTAAAAGTGCCTTCCCCCCACCCCACACACTCTCAGAGTACATGTAGAAATGCCCTTAGACACACAGTGTTTCAGAGATTCATGAGCTTTCATAGGTAACAACTTACTTTATTAGATGCTATGAAAGGACTATAAGAAATAAAACCTTTTTACACAGAAAGGAGAAAATTTATTAAGAGGGTTTATTAGATCAGCTGAGATGAAGTAGTATGTAGTCTACAAAATGTCATGCCTTTCTGAGCCAGTTATGCTCCAAGATGTCACCCTGACTTTCTTTCTATCTAGCTTCAGATTAATATAGTTTCCCACCGCTAGAGTTAGACTGATTTTTTTATAAGATGTGTGGCAATGCATTTGTGGTGCCTGCCTCCTTAAAGGATGGAGCAGGCAGCCAGCAGATGCCTGATTAAGGTTGCCATTTTCAACCTTGGGCAAGTCAGGCAGAAGCAGCAGTTGGCTGGTTGCCCCTTGGGGAGCAACATCACCAGGCTGAACTGCTGCTCACAACATCTTGGAGGTAAAAGTAGGAGCTATGGTGACAGCAGGAGGTCCTGGGCATGGCCTGAAACTGCACCCTTCTGGGCTAGGGAGACCTAGTGGGGCTGCCTGTGATGGGGCAATGCCATTCAAATACCAAGTCTACTCACCGCCGCAGTGAAAGATGGGTAGGGGTGCCTTAATAACCCCAGCCCCCACAACACTGTGGGTAAGAGGGCCAGGCATGGC
Source organism: Alligator sinensis (assembly GCF_000455745.1). Lineage (NCBI taxonomy): Eukaryota > Metazoa > Chordata > Crocodylia > Alligatoridae > Alligator > Alligator sinensis. The sequence goes on along the minus strand of NW_005842169.1, from coordinate 1,649,478 downwards.
TGTGGCCACCTGAGCCCCACAGAGGTGTAAGACCCTGGAGGCCCTAGTGTGAGAAAGCAGTCATGTGGTCCCCAGAAAGGGGGCAGTTGTGTAGCCCTAGGGAGACGTCATGAGAGCAGAGGTGGCCCACACAGAGTAGAGGGCATCTTTATGACCCAAAGGACTGTATGTAATTCAGATGTTGAGTAGCGTTGAAGGGTCAACCTGAAGGGCACTGCTCAGGCCAATCCCTGAGTAACAATGTCAGTGGTACAGTGAAGGCCCCAGTGAGAGGACATCATTGAAAGGCCCCAGTTGTAAGGCACAAGTTGAAACCCCAAGTAGGGGGTGGATAGGCTAAGGTAAGTCCACAGATACCTGAGGCTCCAGTTGGGCTGGAGATCAAGTGTGCAGCTCAGCCGAAATGTCAGGGCAAGTCATGACCTCACTAAGTCCTCAGGCATGTCAAGGCCATGTGATTGGGTCAAAGGGAGACCCCAGTAAGTCCTCAGATGCTGAGAGGCTGAGTTGGGGCCAAAGTGTAAGAACTTGTTTGGATGCCATCTGCAAGGCATGGGCCCCAGTATAGGGAAGGTATGGAGCTGTGAATAGCACCCCCTGGCATTGGGGCATATAGTGGGCAGTAGGGGTGTGTGAAGCAGTCCATATTCAATTCAGATTTGGCCTGAATTGGGGAACAGTGATTTGATTTGAATTACTGTCCCAATTCGATTTGTCCAAATCTGAATCTGAACATTCAATGCTGATTCAGAGAATAAGCAATTTTTCAGCCATAGACACAGCTTTAAATGTTTTTCCTACATACTTTGAGGTACCAGGTGCAGCTCATGAATGCTTCAATGGTGGAGAACATTGAGCGTCCCACAGGTGCTTGGGGTGGTCCCCTGTGTGTTCAGTGGCAAACCCAGAAGTGGACCAGACGTACTTCTGGTCCACTTGTGTGCTCAGCAGTGGGCCCAGGGGGGACCCTCCTGGCTCAGCGATCGGCTGTGGGGGGACCCTGGGTGCCCCCCCCGACCCAGGAGGCACCAGTTGTCAAGCCGGGGGAGGGGGAGAGGGAGGGTCCTCCATGGTGGACCCAGAAGTGAACCAGAAATGCTTCTGGTCCACTTCTGGATCTCCCCCCACAAGTGTTCTGCGGATTGTGGCGGGCCAGTAGGGGGCGCTCCTGCGTTGAGCCGCCCACCTCCCTGCGCCCGACCACCTTCCAGGCTCCGAGTGCCTCCCT
>NW_005842169.1:1642802-1643119 GCF_000455745.1 Alligator sinensis | reverse complement strand
GTGTCGTCTAACAGGGCCACATAATCAGTCAATGACTTTCCGGGTTGTGGGCGCGCATTCCGGAATTTCTTCCGGAAATACTCTGGTCCTAACTGGAATCTTTTAGACACTGCAGCTTTGAAGGCATTATAGTCATCAGATGAGTATGAAGGCAGGCTGTTCAGGACCACCGCCATGTCACCTTCTACCAGAGCAGACAGGTACATCATGAACTTTTCCTCCAGCACCTTACACCGCTGGGCTTGCCTTTCGAAGTTGCTTAGGAACACTGCAGGGTCGTCACCTTCTCGGTAATGAGCGAAGGCGGAGATGTCTAG
>NW_005842169.1:1635883-1641395 GCF_000455745.1 Alligator sinensis | reverse complement strand
GCTACAAACCGACCAATCTGCATGGCATCCCTGGCTACCTGGGCCCGCACGCAGGGCTGGGTCTTTCCCCCGCCTGCCCAGGTGACCAGAGCATCGCCTCCCAGGCACCAGGCTTTTGTCTGCAGACAAGGTGGGAGATCCCCGCTGTGAGATTCAACAGCAGCCTCTCAGGCTGGCTGAGACAGATCTCTGGAGAGGGGCACCGACGGGGCATTTCTGCCACAGGGATCCCACAGTGCTCTAGTGGAATGCTCCATCTGCCCCACCATCTCAGCATTCATGAGCTGCCTGGTACCTTGGGGTATGTAGAAGAAAAACATTCTAAGGTGTGTCTGTGTCTGAATCATCGAATCTCTCTGAATCAATTTGGAGGGTTCCAATTCGATTCAGAGAGATTAAAGGGTCTCCTAATTCGATTCAGAGATTTGGCTGCTGAATCGGGCCGAATCTCTGTGAAATCGAAGTAGCGACCAAAGTTTCGCATAGGTCTAATGGGCAGCCTCCCGCATTTACCACCCGTTTATTATACCAGCAAAGTCATGGTAGGCAAGACTGGGCAGACTTCCCCATATAGATAGGTGGGTGGACCGACATGAGATCTCAGCCTGGGGATGACCCCCTGTCACAATATACAAAGTTTCTATGTTCCACCTGTTAAGTCTTAATCAGGCATTTTAATATTCATGCATCTTGAGAAGGAATTTAAAAACAGTCACCAGAGTAGATTTTGGCCCAAGTTCATCAACGGTGTTCCATAAATAAGGATGGTTTGGAAGAAAATACAAAGATAATTGTGAAAATGGAAAAAAACGTTGAGGAAGAATTCAATACAACCAGACAGGCAGGTTTGGTTTATGCCTTTCCCTTAATCTTTCCAGTTGAAAAGTGAAGATATGAAGTCATTAAGCTGCTTCTATTGAGTTTCTGACAAACATTGTAGATAGGCATCCACCAGGAAATATCCTGTTTCTTTTGAATGAAATAATAAGCAGAGTGGCTAAAGTGTCTTGCTATAGCTCCAGAAGTTGGAGTTTGAGACTTCTCCCAAAGGTCAGTTTCTAGTTAACCCAGCTGTAAATGGGTTTGGGCTGGCTAGTCAAAGGCATTAGTCATTTCCTCGTGTGAGATGATCTTCACATGTGAAATAGTTTAAGGTAAAATCATAATTTGCAAATGTGTTAGTGTCACATATCATTCGGCAATTCATTTAATCTATCATCAGTATGACATAACAGTTAATGAAACAATAGGATAGGCTAAGCCTAGGCACTTTTGTATCATGAGGCATGTGGGCATGCAAGCAAGTGCCTGTGATGCATGGTAAACTAGGTGGTAGACATACTGGAGAACATACAGTATACTAACGTTGTAAGTGCCTGTCTTTGTGGTTGTGAGGTCATTTACTCCACTTCTATTAAAGATTTTCACTTTAAAGGCTTTTACTTCATATATTTAAAATCTGACATACAAAGTAGATCACATAGAATTTCATACAAAATGTATTTTGCTATTTATTATATAAATAGATGCTCTTCTTGATTATATTTCTGTATTTAAAAACAAAGCAAAACCTGTCCAAACTACTATAGTACTTACAGTTGTCTTGGCAACTGAACTTCCTCTAACTGCAGGGGTCTGCCTTGGAAGCCTTGAAAACTGCTTAACTATATAATTCTGTAAGTTCAACCAATGCTCTTTAGATATCAGTTTTATTATAAAAAGAGATTCACTCTCCAGCACTATGTCTAATATAATTATATTAGATCTACTATATTGGTGTATATTGAATAGCAATGCATATTATGTAAAAGGAAAAAATTAAGTTACTTTATCACAACTCCACAGCAGCTGTTACTATCTTATCTAACCAGCTGTTCTAACGCTGTCCACATCCCTTTCGTAAAATGTAAAAGCAGTTTACTTCTTGACATGTCTCAGAAGCTTACACCAAACTTGGGTCCAAAGCCCCTGCCATATGCTGTATTTCTGAATCTCTATTTCTTAAATCAATATCTTATCACAGCATAATATTTAAAATACTGGTGTATAATTTGAATGTAGCATTTTTAGTGAACCTCATTTTAAGAAATTCTGCTTGTAAGCCAGAATGTCTTCATTGCATATTCATTAATTTATTTTATAATATAAAGAAAGAGTTAAATTATGTGCTTAGTTCCCTGCTGAACAAAACTATGAAATTCAAGACAATTTTCCCTGAAAAAGATTGGGTGAAAAATGAGTAAGTACTATAGAGTTTGGTCTGCTGATAATAATATATATAGTTATTCAACATGGAGATCAGAGGGCATCTGCTTTTTGATAAGTCAGATAGACTGCAATCAGATGTAGGCACTGTTGGGTGTTAACAGCTGAATGACAGCTTTGCTCCTGAATTACCATGCTTTGATTCCTGTTTCAATCAATCACTTAAAGTTGTATTAAAGTCTTAAGTGTTTGCCCCCCCCCCAAATTTGATCTGCAACAGTTTATGCTAGATGTAATGTTGTTAGCTATTTCTAATGTAATTTAGAATTAACAATATTATAAAACAGTGCTTGCTCCTTTCCAAAGAATCAGATCTCTTTAGCAAAATACAAATTAGAGCTTTAGGCAGAGCCAAGGGATGAAAAAAGAGCAGAAAAGTCACACAATTAGAAACAACTAATGTGTGCATGGCACCAATATGCAATTTGCATATACTTGATTTTTTTTTCTTTTGCTTCCCACACAGCTCTAAAACGTTACTTTAGTTTTAATTTTTATTTAATTTTTGATGACACATTTGGTCATAGCCCACACTAATTGGCAAAAATAATTTGGTGAGCCTAAATACACATTTTTAGTAATAAATACTCAGCCAAAAATGTTGCTGAAATTTACTCCTCAATTGTCTTATTAACAAGGTTTTAAATACAAATGCACATGTCCTTACTAGAATTTAGATTATGGTTCATTTTTATCAAAACCATCAGAATTTAGGAGGTGTGGAAAAATGTGATTACAGATCATTAAAATAAAAAGAAAGGAAAACATTTCATAGCAAAAGAAACTGGTAGTAAGCATGAAAAATTTCACTTCTGTCAACAATTAACACACTTCTATTCATCCAACATTTTCATACCTTTTTCATCTTTCAGTCTCTCTAGAGGAGAGAAAATAGTCCATTATTCAAATATTAGTCAAAATGATCAAGCTGTCATATTCAAAAGGGTGTGAACTGAAGTTAAGCAACAAGAGTTGGCTTTTTCCTAGTTAAAAACTAGACACGGTTGAAAAGTTCATTATAAAATTGTCATCTTGATGATGATGATGATGTCCTAGTTCCCTGTATATTTAATAAGACCAAAAGAGAACTGCTGCCACCATAATCACATTAGAAAAATCACTTAAAAGACTTTTAATCCCCCACCTACACCTGTAAGAGAATGAATTCTTTCTTCACTAAAGAGGGCTTGTTTTACTCAGTAATATTATCTTTGTCCCCAGGGTAGTCTCTGCCTTTCAGAGCATGACAGCTCCATCAAAGTTTTTGAATTGCCTTTCTTTTCTGTTACAAGGCAAAAGATTCTTACTAACCTTTAACTAGAGCTAGCCCATCAATAGTTCTTAGCCACTGAGGTCTGCTGTTAATAGTTACATGATTCTTCCCCACCTAACCCCCAAGACAATAATTTTTTACCATCTTTGTTTCTAAACTACACACACTATCATGTACCAGCATTTGGGGTGCCTGAGTATAGAACTGGATGTGTATGAAAGTGACAAATGGCATGAATTAAAATAATGAATGTTTAGAGTAGTGTACAAAGGCCTCATTTTGCTAGGTGCTGCACAAACTCACAGGGAAAGATGAAGCTCTTATCCTAAAGAACTTGCATGTTTCCTGATGCTGCTATATTTGTCACTACTTCCCTGGCATTAGAAAAAAATATGTTGAATGAAGCTTGGCAATGAGCTTTCTGGCTAGTGTAACTGGTAGGTGTTATAGGGTTTGACTCCTTTCTTGCCTAACATTCTACCTCCTTGCGATGTCAGGGTGAGATCTTTAGAGTGGTATTATGTGCATGTCCCCTGAGTTGTCACAGTGCTGCCTCCACTCTCCTGGAATCCGCCCCTTCTCTTCCTGATCCACAAGCTCAAGCAACTGCGGAATGGCCAAGCTGGAGCCTGTCTTGCCAGTGCTGTTTTTTTCTGCTGGGGGAGGGGAAATCAGGGAAAACCCCCATTTGCAATCCTTTCCCCCTTCACACTAAATACAGACGGTCAAAAAGCACAAGGCTGAATCAATTCAGTCTTTGCAGGTTAGTCTAAACTGCACAGATTAAATTGAAACAGAAATGAACAGACATTTACCTTTGATACAGAAAATACAGCCACATGCCTGCAGTGGCTCAGGCCAGAATCCAAGGGGTGACAGAGCTTGGCTCTCTGGCTGTATGTTCACGTCCCCTTTCTGCTGCCCCCAAGGTCTCTGGGATTTGCAATCCAGAATTACAGCAGCAGGACTCTGCAGGGTTGCTCATCACTTCCTCTGCCTACTTCCAAGTGTCTCTGAGATTTGTAGTTCACAGTTGCAGGCAGCAGTAAGTTTCCATGCAACACACTTTTCAGCTCACTTCCTTTCTCCTTACAACTGTTCCCTCACAGTTGTCTCATTTGAGCTTAAAATGAGAGCTTCTGGTACTAACAACACTCCCTTGTTAGCAGAAGGCCCCATAGCTCAATGTCCTTAACAGGCGGGCACAGATCACCCTGTTACATATTTCAACTGCATGTGCACATGAGGCACTGTACAACAGGTAAACTGTTTCAAACAAGCTAAGTGTCCTTGCCTTTAGCAGAGTACAGCCTAAAGGTAAGAGTGGGCTCAATAAAACATTTTATAGTATATAAGCATGTCATCTTCTAACCAAAAGCAGTGCATTATAGATTGCTTTCTATATAATTTTCTTCTTTTCAATGTTCTCACATTTAGGCTCCAACCTTAGCACTCTCCCTGTACACAGTGCGAGGCCCTTTCAAAATATTTCATAGATATCATAGACATTAGGGCTGGAAGGGACCTCATACGATCTTTGAGCCCAGCCCTCATTGAGCTGATGGTGAAGGTGATCAGTTCATGATTGCTGTCACCCAGCTTCCCTTTGATCATTAGGTCACTGATTAAGTTGTCCCTGGTTGCCAGTCCCAGGTCAAACAGTGCTTTACCTCTTGCTGGACCATAGACTTCTTACATCAGAGCTCATCCACCCATGTGAGGAAGCTTTGCGACTGTTCAGATTTGGCTGAGCGCTCTTCCCACGAGATGTCTGGGTAGTTGAAGTCTCCCATGACAACCATGCACTGGGAGCATGTGGCCTCACCCAATTCCCTGGTGAACTCCTGGTCAAGGTCTTGATCCTGGGTAGGGGGTCTGTAGTAGACTCCCACCATTGTGTCCCATTTGCTGTGTTCCCCATGGATTTTAACCCAGAGGGTCTCCAGTCATCCACCCTGGGTGCCAATGTCAGCT
>NW_005842169.1:1610401-1635617 GCF_000455745.1 Alligator sinensis | reverse complement strand
GGGGTGGGCGCCCTTAGGGGCCTTGGCCTGCTGGCTTTGCAAGGGTTGCTCAGCAGGCTAGCAGTGGTGGTCGTCTTCCCCCCCCCCGCCCCATCCCCCAGTGGGCTTAGTTTTAAAGCCTGGTGGAGCAAGTCAGCCAGTCTGGCTGAGAAGAGCCTCCTCTCCAGTGGAGAGAGGTGGAGGCCATCCCTTCCTAGCAGCTCACTGCCTCTCTCACCAAAGAGCGGACTGTGGTCATGGAAGCCAAAGCCTTCCCGATGACACCAGCACCACAGTCTTTGGTTCACTACCTCAATCCCCCTCTCCCTCTTCAGCCCATAGCCCCAAACTGAGAGGATTGAGGAAAACACCACCTGCACCCCCAACCCCTGAAGCCCCACTCTCAAATCCCTGTAGCATTTCATGACCCAGCTGGGACTGCTCTGAGCCATGTCATTTGCTCCCACATGGGTAAGGAGCATAGGGTAGTGGTCAGTGGGCTGGAGGAGCCAAGGGATCCTCCCTGCAATGTCTCTGATATGGTCTCCTGGGAAGCAGCAGAATTCCCAGGCTAAGGGGTCAGGGCAGAAAATTGCCCCCTCAGTCCCTCTCAGGATAAAGTCTCCCATGACAAACACTTTGCATTTTCACTTAGGGAGAGCAGGGGAAGTAGCTACAGCTGTGCCTGTGTTGCCTACAGGATCAGGCAGCTTGGCAGGCTCTGCTGAGACTGCAAGAGGTTCATAGCTGTTGCAAAGCTCCAGTGGGGTGGGGGCCTTAGTGAAGTGGGCCTTGGGGCCCTTGACCACTTTGGCTGGACAGAATGGAAGGTCCCCAAGTCCTCCCTTGTCCTGGAAGGACACCTTGTTCTACCCTCTGCCTCCAGGGGGAGAGACTCCTTCTGCCGATGCCCAGAAAAAAGCAAGCTTGCTTAATGGGTACTTTGCGTCAGTTTTTCACCAGTCCCATGGGACATCCCTGCCCACTGAGAGTCAGGGAGGCCCAGGTGAAGGAGATTCCTTGCCCTTCATCAAAGCTGACCCCATGAAGGAACACCTTGACAGGCTGGCTTCAAGTCAGCCAGCCCTGACCGTTTACACCCAAGGGTACTAAAGGAGCTGGCAACCATTGTAGCTCAGCCCCTGGCATGGATCTTTGAGATCTCCTGGTGCTCTGGCAAAGTGCCTGAAGATTGGTAGAAGGCCAATGTGGTGCCTATCTTCAAAAAAGGGAGGAAAGTAGATCCGCCAAACTACAGGGCCATCACCCTGAGCTTTATCCTGGGGAAGGTCTTGGAAAATATTATCTTAAGAGGCCATCCTTAACAGACTATCTGATGGCAATATCCTGAGGGATACCCAGCATGGGTTTGTTACGGGTACGTTTTGCTTGACCAATCTCATTTCCTTTTACAACCAGGTGACCTATCACCTGGACAAGGGGGAAGAGATTGATGTTGTATATCTTGACTTAAAAAAAAAGCCTTCAATCTAGTATTCCATGAGCACCCCTTGGCAAAACTGGCTAACTCCGGCCTCAGCCGCACCACAATCTGCTGTCTGGCTAATTGGCTCTACGGTAGGACCCAGAGGGTGGTGGTTGACAGCAGTCAATCATCATGGTGCGCTGTGACTAGTGGGGTCCCTCAAGGCTCTGTCCAAGGGCCTATACTTTTTATCATCTGTGGAGCGCAGCTGCTAGGGGTCCCAACCTGGTGGTGCCACCTGCTGTGGGCTCTTCTGAACCCTCCACCCAGACAGAGCTCCTGGTAGGGTCAGCATCCCCTTGTCCCCCATCTGTGGGGGAGGCTCGGTGGGGTCCTGGTAGCTGGTGGAAGGGGTGGGCCCTGGTGGTTCCCTTGCCTGTCCCTCCTGTGCCCAGTTTAGGGCTCTGGAGGAGCAGGTATGGGAGCTCCAAGCTGAGGTGAGCAGGCTGTGGGGGATCATGGCTGCAGAGCACAAAATTGACTCGTATTTCTGTTCATTGCAGGACCAGTCATCCAGTGAACGGTCCTCCCAGGAGATGTGTTCAACACAGGAATGGCAGAAGGTACCCACCAGATCCAGGCCTGCTTGGGCTAGCATGGTGGAGGCTTCCCAGGTACAACTGAGGAACAAGTATAAGGCCCTGGCAGTCATGACAGAGAAAGATGAAGGGGATGCCTCCAGCGGTGATGATGCCACTCCATGCACGATACAGACAGCGCAGAGAGGGAACATCAGGAGAAGGAAACACTGGGTCCTCATCATCAGGGACTCCATCCTAAGGGGAGTGGAAGGTCCCATTTTCTGATCTGACCCCATGGCACAAGAGGTCTGCTTCATGCCTGGAGCTCAGATTCAGGACATCACAGAGAGTATCTCGGCCTACATTTGACCCTCAGACCAGTACCCCACGGTTCTCTTCCATGTGGGAACAAACGACGCAGCCAGAGGCAACCCAGACTGCATCATGAAAGACTTTGAGGCCCTGGGGGCCAAACTGAAGGAGATGGGGGCACAGGTGGTATTCTTCTCTATTCTCCCGGTGAGTAGGCATGGATGGCAACACGAAGCCTGCATTGGCGAGGTCAACCAGAAGTTACGGAGTTGGTGCCACCAGGCAGGCCTCAGGTTCCTGGATAATGACCCAGACTTTGATGCAGGGGACTTGCTTGGGTGGTATGGGCTACACCTCTTTCCTAAAAACAAGTGTGTCTTCTCTTCCAGGTTGGCTGATCTCATGCGGTGTGCTTTAAACTAGCTTTGCTGGGGGATGGGGCCACAGGAGGACTTGAGGATACCTCCTAACCAAGACAGGTGACATACACAAGGAGTACCCAGGTAAGCAGCATGGGTCCAGATAGTCCTGAGAATCAGTCGGGGGTGGGGGGTGGCATATGCACCATTTCAAGGCCTTAAATGCCTCTACACCAATGCCCATAGTATGGGGAATAAACAGGAGGAACTCACCCTCTGTATAGCTAGTTCAAACCCAGACATAGTGGGGCTCACAGAAACCTGGTGGGATTCATCCCACGACTGGGCGGTCAACATTAGGGGCTATAGGCTATACAGGCAGGATAGAACAGGGAGGAAAGGGGGGAGTGTGGCTCTCTATGTCAAAGAGCAATACACATCCTCAACCAGCAGGAAGGGATCAGAGGAGGGGGAGACTGAAGTGCTCTGGGTCAGGATACAGGGGGGTCATGGGGAACAGGACTTAACAATGGGGGTCTACTACAGACCTCCCAAACAGGGGGATGAGATGGACCACGAATTCTTGGGTCAGCTTGTGGAGGCACTTAGGACAAGAGATGTAGTTGTCTGGGTAATTTTGATGACCCATGACATCTGCTGGGAGGAGTAGTCAGCCAGGTCTAACTGCTCACCGAGGTTCCTGGCCGAGATACAGAACCTCCACTTAACCCAGGAGGTGCACAGTCCTACCAGGGGGAATGCCCTGCTGGTCCTGGTCCTGGCCACAGGCGATGACCTGGTGAAGGGACTCCAGGTCCTCAACCACCTGGGTGATGGTGATCATCACTTGCTGGAATTCACCATCCAGTGCAGGGTGTCAAGGGCCTGCAGCAAGGCAGTAGCCTTAGACTTTAAGAGAGCCAACTTCAATGAGCTGAGGAGATTAGTGGGAGAGGCACTAGGGTCCTGGAGAGTAGGGGAACTGGGTGCCCAAGATGAGTGGTCATTCCTTAAGAAGATGATACTTGGAGCCCAAGGGGTGACAACCCCAACAAGAAGCAAAGGAGGCAAGAGTGCCCAAAAGCCCCCCTGGCTCACCAAGGGCATTCGTGAAATCCTGATTGTCAAAAGGAGGTGTACACACAGTGGAAGGGAGGGGCTATCACCAAAGAGGACTATACCTCCACTGTTCAGGTCTGTAGGGGGGCTGTTAGGAAAGCTAAGGTATATACAGAACTAGGGCTAGCATCAAGGATAACAAAAAGTCCTTTTTTAAATTCATAGGGAGTATGAAGAAGGCCCTGGGTAATGTGGGGCCCCTACAGAATATGCTTGGTAATCTGGTGGTCGCATCAGAGGAGAAAGCAGACCTCTTTAACAATTTCTTCACCTCTATTTTCTTGTGCAGGGACCGGGACTCCCCTACCGAGATTCAGGACAGACTCAGGAGAAACTTTGCCAAGCCTAGGGTCAGGGAATACCGGGTTAGAGAACCTCTGGAGGGGCTGGACATGTTCAAATCGGCAGGTTCAGATGGTCTCCACCCCAAGGTGTTGAAGGAATTGGCAGGGGTTATTCTGGGGCCCCTGGCACAGCTTAACGAGCACTTGTGGTGCTCTGGCCAGGGGCCGGATGACTGGAAGAGGGCCAATGTGGTCCCCATCTTTAAAAAAGGGAAGAGGGAAGACCTGGGCAACTATAGGCCCATTAGTCTTACTTCAATCCTGGGGAAGCTTTTTGAGAAGATTATCAAGGAGCACATCTGTGATGGGCCACCAGCAGGGATGATGCTCAAGGCAACCAGCATGGTTTCATTAGGGGCAGGCTCTATCAAACCAACCTGATTGCCTTATCCGATCAGGTCACAAAATCATTGGACGCAGGTGTCATGGTGGATGTAGTCTTTCTGGACTCCAGAAAGCCCTTTGACACTGTCTCCCACCCCATTCTCATTAAAAAGCTAGGTGACTGTGGCATTGATGCCTGCACAGTCAGATGGATTGCAAATTGGCTGAGGGGTCATACTCGGAGAGTGGTGGAGGATGGGTCATTGTCAACCTGGAGGGAAGTGTGTAGTGGAGTCCCCCAGGGCTCAGTCCTTGGGCCCACACTGTTCAATTTCTTTATTAGCGACTTGGACAATGGGATGCAGCCTGTTTAAATTCACAGATGACACCAAAAATTGGGGAGAGGTGGGCACGCTAGAAGGGAAGGACAGATTACAGCAGGACCTAGACAGATGACAGGGGTGGGCAAATGAAAATAGGATGGGATTCAATACTGACAAGTTCAGGGTGCTGCACTTGGGAAGTAGGAACCAGCAGCATACCTAGAGGCTGGGGAACTCCCTTCTCGAAAGCACGGTGTCAGAAAGATCTTGGAGTCATTATTGACTCCAAGATGAACATGGACCGACAATGCGAGAACATGGTCAGCAGGGCTATAACCGTACCTTATCGTGCATCCACAGATGCATCACAAGCAGGGCCAAGGAGGTGATCCTCCCCCTCTGTGTGACACTGGTCAGGCCGCAGCTGGAGTACTGCATTCAGTTCTGGGCACCACACTTCAGGAAGGATGTGGATAGCATTGAAAGGGTTCAAAGGAGGGCCACTCATGTGATACGGGGACAGCAGGGCAGACCCTCTGAGGAGAGGCTATGGGACCTTAACCTGTTCAGCCTTCATAAGAGAAGGCTGAGGGGGGACCTGGTGGCCATCCATAAACTTATTTGGGGGGACCAGCGGGGTTTGGGTGAGACCTTGTTCCCCTGAGTGCCTCCTGGAGTAACAAGTAATACCGGCCATAAGTTGCTACAGAGTAGGTTTAGACTAGACATTAGAAGACACAACTTCACAGTCAGGGTGGCTAGGATCTGGAACCAACTTCCAAGGGAAGTGGTGATGGCTCCTACCCTGGGGGTCTTTAAGAGGAGGCTCAACCTTTTACCTGGCTGGGGTCATTTGAGCTCAGTTATCTCTCCTGCCCAGGGTAGGGGGTCAGACTAGAAGATCTACAAGGTCCCTTCCAACCCTACATCTATGAATCTTCATCAGTGATGTAGACATTGGTGTCAGAAGTGGGCTGGCCAAGTTCGCCGATGACACCAAACTCTGGGGTAAAGCATCCACACCTGAGGACAGGAGGGCGATCCAGGCAGATCTTGACCAGCTCATGAAATGGGCGGACGAGAACCTGATGGTGTTTAACACCGAAAAATGCAAGGTTCTCCACCTTGGGAGGAAAAACCTGCAGCATCCTTATAGGCTCGGCAGTGCTCCGCTGGTTAGCCCTACAGATGAAAGGGACTTGGGGTTCATGATTGACCACAAGATGGACATGAGCCTTCAATCTGATGCTGCTGCTAGCAAAGTGAGCAAAACGCTGGCTTGCATCCATAGATACCTCTCAAGCAAATCCCAGGATGTCATTCGCCCACTGTACTCAGCCTTGGTGAGGCCGCAACTGGAGTATTTCATCCAGTTTTGGGCTCCACAATCAAAAAGGATGTGGAGAAGCTTGAAAGAGAGCAGAGGAGAGCCACGCACATGATCAGAGGTCTGGAAAACAGACTTTATGATGAGAGGCTGAGAGCCATGGGACTCTTGAGCCTGGAAAAGCGCAGGCTCAGGGGTGATCTGGTGGCCACCTATAAGTTCATCTGGGGTGTTCACCAGGATCTGGGGGAATGTCTGTTCACCAGAGCACCCCAAGGGATTACAAGATCGAACAGTCACACGTTCTGCTGCAACCGTTTCAGACTGGACATAAGGAAGAACTTCTCTACTGTCCGAGCCTCCAAGGTTTGGAATAGACTGCCGCCGGAGGTGGTTCAAGCACCCACTTTGAACACCTTCAAGATGCATTTGGATGTTTATCTTGCTGGGATCCTATAATCTCTGCTGAATTCCTGCACCTGGGACAGGGGGCTGGACTCGATGAACCTTTGGGGTCCCTTCCAGCCCGAATGTCTATGAAATCTATGAATCCATCTTGTGTTCATGAAAAGTTATATGGAGACCCTTGTGTCCACACTTTTGATCATAACTTTTTGCACATGCATATGACTCTTTTCATTCTGTGCACTTTTCTTTTCACCTCCATGTGAGAGAGACTGAAAAGCGATTGCATATGTGTGTACATACACAACTGGATACACAAGTATAGAGGGAGGATGGCATTTGAAAGCAGAACCTTCTGTATTCAGGCTATTTTTCACAATCTTCCTTGACCAGTGATCAGACTATATCACTTTACTCTTCTAATCTCTAGACTTAATTCCCCTTTGAAACCATATCAAAACTCTCATTCTTGCCTCTAGAGCTCTGCGTGCTGTCACATCAGCCTGTGTCTCAGAACATGTTTCTCAGCAGGTATCCTTCCTTGCTGTCTCTGTGATGCCTTCAAGTGCTTCTTATGTTCTCACTTTCAGGCATTCTGCCATACTGTTCGCTGCACAGAGAACAACTTCCCCATTCAGACATCTTTCACACCCAGTCCCTCCACCAGGGACAGATCCAGAGGGGGTGCAGAGGCACAGAACCCTTTTGGGTAAGAATTTCCCCTCCTTCCTTTATCTCTGTGCTCAGCCACACCACTACCACTATCTATGTCTCCTGTATATAATATATACAGGGGTATAGGTTGTTGCCATGTGGGTCTATATATAAACAGACAATATACCTTGTCTGTATAATAATATTTAGACATTTTATCATGAGTGACCGGTGCCTCCTGAATCTGGGGGGCACCCGCAGAACCCGCTGGTGGTGGCAGCTCTGTTAGGGGGGGGCACCAGCCCTACTGACAGCATCAGTGTCAGCCATCGGAGACGGGGCACGTGCATCCCCGTGCACCCCTTACCAGTCACCTATGCATTTTACACCAGGAAAAATAAGAAAGAGAATTCTTTCTTCTTGCCCATAGTAAAAACATTCAAATATCATCCTGTTTTAAATCTATTTATCTCTTAGATTGTTATCTCTTATGAACTGGGCCTATTAATACTTGCATGTAGATGTCACCAACTACAAAGCAGCAATTTAAACAGGCATAAATAATTTTTTGGCAAATAAGTTATTTGATGAAAACAGGTTCTTTTTGAATAACCTGAAGCTATTTGTCAATGTGGGTTAAATTAATTAAATAGTTTCTGGTTTTTTTGAGGGGGGGGTTGTTTTTTTTATGCTATACTCACCCAGTTGTTGCATGTAAATACACACTCTTCTTGATCTACGGCAGGGATTTGTGTCTCCTGAGGATTTACCCTCCTCTCAAGAGAATCCCTATCCACCAGACTAGAGTGTGTTCTAAGATGAGTTTCTCTCAATCTGTCCTGTTCAAGCTGTTGCACCTGGTATACATAACTACATATTACTTGGGCCAGAGAATTAGTGGATAGGGCATTCACCTGGGAGATGGGACATCTGGCTTTCAGTCCCTTTGCACTTATGTGAAATAGCTTCACCAAAAAGGACTGTAATCAGTTCTTTCTTTTGCTTAATGGTTAGGGCACAGTCTCCTGGGAACCCTGTCAAGCAGGGATTTCCCATAACATGGGTAAGTGTCCAAATCGTTAAGCTACTTCATCCAAAGAGTACCTCTCTCCTGCCTGTTTTTGTACATGTTGCCTGCATCTTGGTTTCCATTGTTTTGCTTTTGTTCAAAAATAGATTCCCTGCCCCCACTTCTTTCATTTTAAAATAATTGAAATAGAGGGATTTTTCTTTCTCTGATAAGGGAACAAAATTCAGAACAGCCCTAGTCCAAAAATGTTTGCTTCTGTAAAACAGAAAGTTTTTCAGGTAGAAAGCAGTTATTTTTTACGAAAAAAAAAGAAGTGGCGGGGGGGAGGGAGGGAAGCAAGAGCTGATCATTTTTTGCTAGGCTTTATTAATAACAGCATCTGCTGCTCTTGGGTTTTCGCCCACTTTGAGGGAGTGGTTATTATACAACATTGACTCACTCTGTGATGACTGATTGTGAAAATAGTTCATATTGTTTTAGAAAAAAATAGTTTTATATTGAATTTTAATAGGGATATGGTCATATAGGACTGGATGGTTCACAGGATTGAGAATTATGGGGTCTTGCACTTTTATATTAGTCATTCATTCAAATCCAAAGCTGCTTATTAGTGACCAAGTATAGCAGTCAGTTTGGTAGCCCCCATAACCTGAGTTGTGTTGTCAGACTAGTTATTAATTGACAGGTGTCCATCAGAGAAACCACCACAGAATAGCCACTAAGGTGTCAGGACAAAAGGCTGGAAATGACTGGAAAAGTGAGCTAAAAGCACAGATACGTACACGCCCCTTATCAAAAAAGCAAAGCGTAGTAAAAATACAATGTGGAAATACATACTGCTGGTGCTTATGCTCTACCTATTCTGTGCAAAAATAGTATTACAGTCTCCAATAATATCAGTCTAGTACTTTTCAAAAATATAATCAAGGTTTTGCAGTATGGATACATTCTCATAGCTACATGACACAACAGTTTCATCAGATTAAATATGTTAATTTCATATCATTTTCTGTAATTTAATTTTCATAAAACTATATCCTGCAGGATCCAAAGCCAGCTTTGTGTTAACAGCATCATGAGAATGCAGAATGACCTTAAAGCTTCCTTTAATGAACAGCTATGATTTCTTTGTTGGGGACAAATCCTCTGTTGGAATAAAGCTAATGTCATTTTCACTCATTGACCTCTTCTGGTCTTCCATGGAGAAGCTGACAGGTTTGGACTGATTAGGTGTAAAGAGGTCTGATGGGAGCACTATCAATTCTTGTCAGTATAATAGCCATTGTAAGCCAAATGAAGTTACAGTGGCCTTTGAGAACTGGATGGTGCCTCGCCACTCAAAGGATTAAAGGAGACAGAAAGGTGTTTCAGACAACTGTAGCCTTTTCCTGTAAATGCACAAAATTCTGCTTTGCAACAGTTGAGGTTTGATCCCACAAGCAGAGGTCCCCATAATACAGAATACTTTTTGTCCAATAAAACAAACATCAAAGCACTTTATTTCCTCTCCCCAGCTATGTTATGAATCAATGGCACAAAGAATCATCTGACTTCCCAGGTGGATTTTTCTCCTGCAGCAGTAGCTCTCAGGAGCATGAAATTGATTCAGTGATCTGTAGCCGCACATATTACTCATCTGCAAGTACAAATCATCCTATTAGTGAACGCTGAAATAAAAACTAAAGTCCCCTCTGCATCTGCAGGTAAAGGTGGGATGGCATTTAATGCTCAAGTCATACAATCGCACCTCCTGCCCTGGCGCACATGCCTGGCAGGGGGCATGATTGTGGGATAATACAATAGATGCAATCACACCTTATTAAAGTTGTGGAGGGAACACAGTCTTGCAGATCCTCAAAGGGACTTATTCATAGTAGTTCTCAACTAAGACAATGGCTCTCAATCTTTCTGCTGCTCTAGCCCATGGTTATAATTACATTGTGATCCATATGACTTCTGAAACTGGAAGTAACCTAGCTAGAACTAGCAATAGTACATAGCACAGTGCATCTTCTTTAGTGTGTCTCTATATTGACACAAGGCATGACCATACAGAATTACCCAAGTTTTCTCTCCATTTAGTATTTTCCAAACTGGAAACAGTATAGCCACTTCAGTATGGAGCTGTGCCTGAGCTAATTATTCAGTCAGGCCTTTCAGCACAAAGTGCAAGAAGCTAAAGGAAATATCTTAGTATTAGGCATCCTGGCACATTGGGAACCTTTGATAGCAGGGTGCAGCCAACTCCCTCTACCATGTATCCACATATGTGGCCCAACTGTGACACCTCCATGGCTCATCTAAGAACCACTAAATTCAGGCACTGGCTGTGGGAGCAGAATTCACAAACTTATGTTATATGCCTAACTTAATCAGTGGTGATGGTGGATATCCCTTGATTTTATGATGATCTCTACAGTGGTTCATTGATGGGTCTTGAGGTGATGTAAGAGTCCAATCCTTGAGTCACAGACCATCTGGAGAAGTTGCAGGTCTTTCTTCAGGGGAGAGTGTGCCATAGGCGAGGGTTTTTCTCCTTTTCCTTCCTCTGCTCTTGTCTCTGCTTCAAGGGCAAGATGCTTTACCTCAAAGAAAGATGCTGCTTGGTTGAGGTGGTGGTGCCACTGGAGTCTGTGAGCAGCCAGCTCCTTCCAGCTCTTGTTGGGATCTGTTTTCTTGAGGTATGTCTTCAGTAGCATTTCCTCTGGCTGATGCAAGATCTCAGCCCACAATTAAACTGGGAGTAGAGCAGTTGTTTTGGGAGTCAAGAATTGGGCATGTGCACTCAGTGTCCAGTCCAGTGAAGATGGTGTTTGAGGATCACTAACTCAATGCTAATAACATTGGTTTCATCAAGGGTGCTGGCATTTGTGTGGCGAACTTCCCATTTGAGGGGGAAGATTTTCTGGAGGTATAGTTACTTATTAACACCAAGGTAAGGGAAATGTTCTAACCTTTAAGGTTCTTCCAAGGTCTTTCCCTTGAAAGTAATTTGAAGTGGAGGTTCACATTCATGGCCGGGAGCAGGCTGATATGTCTTCTCAATGATATGAGAGAGCCCCAAAGTTTGTTAAGCTTCTCCAAGGAGATCCAGCACATTCTGAGAGTTTTCCCTCGGTGTGAACAAGGCTGGCCACAATCTTCATTGTAATAAAAGCCAAGGATAGTTGTTTTGAATACTTTAGCCTTCTAGTGAAAATGTCTGAGATTTGAAAAGCTCTCCATCCATTCAGGATTCAGTGTCAATTCTGGAAGAGAAGCAGTCCTTAACAAGAACCAGGGTGACGTTAAAAAATGTAAAACAGCATTGAGGTAATGGCACATCCTTACTTGACCTCCATTTGGATGACAAATGGATTTGTCACTGTCCCATTACAAATAACAGATTCTCTGGTCACAGAGAATCGTCAGGACCTTGGTGTATTTTTCAAGGTATCCAAATCTGGATTTGGATGCCTAAATTCACTGTACAGTGAAGAGAGAGAAGTAGATTTCTAAAATAGGTTTCACATCTAACATATTGTGGGGGGAGAATAGAGGGAGGACTTCCAAAAACAGTCAATAGGAAATGCTTGATTGAAATACCTATTAAATCCTGTTGAAATACATGTTAAATCCTCAGACTCATAGCCCTGAGTTAGGAGGTGGAGGTATTTCCCAGAGGCTAGGCTAAAGCTGTGGGTAGTCTTCACACATTATTTTGAAGTTCTGCAACCTTGTAAAAAGAAATACAAAATTCAAGGTCTGGCAACTGACCCAGATGACTTTTGTGCCCCAAAATCAATACAGACCATATAATTACTGGACTGAATAACACAGATTATAAAATTTGAGGTTCATTCACTTGCAACTCTACTTATGTCATATATGCTATCACCTGCTCACACTGCCCCTCTGCTGTCTACACTGGCCAGACAGGGCAAAAGAATGAATAAAAAAATGAATGAACACCGATCTGACAGTCCCTACAGAGAGAGACAAGCCTGTGCCAGAAAATTTTAAACTCCTTGGATACTCCAACACTCATCTGAGCCTGTTCTTAGGCAGCAAACCTTTAGACACTGATTTGAATGGGAAATTGCAGAACCAGAAATCATCCACGCATGAGATTGTGTTAAGTATTGTTGAAACAAGTACTGTGGATTCTTATACCATTACCTGTATTAGTTTTTGTTCCTGTGGGTATACTGCTTACTTGTTTGCCTCTCCAGCACTACTCCCTTCTCTTCCCCACCTCATTCCCCCTTCTCTTCTGCCTTTGTATTTAATTTCTCTCTTCTTCTACACAGCTTGGTACACAACCTTTCACAGCATCTGATGAAATGCACTGGCCCACAAAAAGGTTGTGATATATATGTGAATGTGCGTGCACACACTGTGATGTGAGTATTAAACTGGGAAAGGGAAGTCCTGGATTCAAGTTCTTCCTTCCATTAAAGAGTCATCAGATATAACATATAAAGTGTTTTGGGAATGGGGACCATAACCCAGCACTTCTCTATCCTATGTGAGTGCTGCATCACTGGGATACATTAATATCTATCTTGATTCTTCTCTCTCTGGCCTTGCAAATCTTACAGTAATTTCTGAAAAGAACTTCATTTCTGAGCAGAACTTTTGCAGAAGGCATGGGAAGTGCCCAACCTGGAATAGCCTATAGCAGTGTGGGCAGTCTTCTGGGAAATATAAGAGGTTGGATATTCCCCACCTCAGGCTGAGAAGGGATTGAATCTAGGTCTCCACATCTTGAGCAAGTGCTTTTCTCACTAGAGGCCACATTCTGTGCTACCTCTTAGGCACGTAAATTGACTTAGAGTCCTAAATATGATTCTAGCCCACCCTGCTCAATTTCTTGAAAACAGTTAATGAAAAAGATGGCGGGGGGGTTATGACTCAGTGGGCACATCTACACGAGGTGATATGTTGTAGCAATGTGCTACAGCAATATAGCATCGGCAGGCACAAACTGTGATGCTGCAGCTACATCGCCAGAGCAATGCTTTCCCTCATGATAGCACATTGCTATGGGGATATAGTGACAAAAACTAACCGTGAACCACTGGCACGGTGCAGTACAGGCTGTTACTGCTCTGTCACTTAGTACTTCCAAAGGAAATACTAAATGATGGTGAAGTAATAACAGCACCATAAGGGCACATGTAGACATGCCTAGTCTTAAGAATAAGATGATGTGTTACAAAAGTAGATGCATTGATGGCTTGTTAGCCTTGAACAGGGGGGAATAAAACCAAACTTGGTATCCAAGTCCAGTTGGATGTCTAATAGATATACCCTAGTGTTAGGCTCTTATATCAAAGGTAGATGGTGTTTATTTGTTTTGGCTACATATTTTGAAAGGAAATAGCTGCTTTGTGGTGTTCTGTATAGAACTCCATTCTGTTGTTGTTAGGCATGGCCTGAGCACACCAACTGGATCAGGTGTCTCAGAAGACTTAGGTATGTAAATCATAAATGGACATATGGGTGAAACACCAGGATGCTTGGTTCTGCCAGGATAGTGGTGGTATTGGGCATTTGCAGTTAGAAAATGTTAGGGACTTAAATTTATTGGTGAAAACTTTGGCACCTATGGACTATTAGATGTCTAAGCAGTTAGGCAGGACTTTCTCTGGATCTAAATTAAACTCAGCCTTTGCACTGCACAGGCTACTTCCCAAGTAGAATACTTAGTAATAAAACACGAGTGCGGCAGGGTGCATTTTGGAGTAGGCTTTGGAGATGGAGTAGGCTTGGGAGATGGGTGGGAGCTAGAGGAAGGAAGATTGAGGTCATCTGGTGCTCTTACTGTGCCAGGAATGAGTTTGTAGGAGCAGGAGTCATAGAAGTGTTAGAGCTACTACACTTATGGACAGATACTTCTATGTTCTTGTGGTGGTCTTAAGCCTGAAAAATATTTTGACAACATTAAGGTGAATTGTAATCTGGGGGACAATGTGGAAAAAAAAGCACTGGAAGCACTGACCCACAGAAATCTCCCTTGAGTCTGGCCACTGCTCTAGCTTATGCAGAAGAGCAGCAATTCTAGAGGAACTAGAGCTGGCAACTGTACTTTCAGATTAACAGAGTGTTTAGGTCAACCCTAATGTGCCTAATACTGAAGACAATACCTTTAGCTGGTATTGGAGAAGGCAACCCCTGCAAGTAGAGGAACTTGAGGTGGCAGCAGGCAGTCAGCCAAAGCTTACAACTCTTGAAGAAATTGAAGAGAGTCTATGCGGGGAACTTGAAGGACTAAACCCATCAAGGGTTGCTTTGATTAAATTATGAAGAATGGATCCACTCAATTCTTCATTTCTTATATCTTTTCTACTTAGTTACTCAACAAAATCAAATAGAGGTTGAGGGTCATGTAATTAGGGCATCCCGAAAGGCAGCAACCACCTCACAATGAGACATCCCATCTATGTCAGCTTCCTCTAACAGCACCAGATACTAAGCAACAAGAAGTCTCTCAGATCTCTTTGAATAGCTTAGTTCTGTAGGCCTTGTGCTGTGGATCAGGGCTGTCCAAATTTCAGGCAGATGAAGGCCATACGCCAGGTGGACCAGAGACTCAGGGGGCTACAGCCCCTCCACACAGCATATACCACCCAGTGCCCCCAACCCAGCAGAGTGCTGGTAGCTTGCCTCTTCTGTTTACCCCACAGGTTGATCAGTGGCCCCGCTCCTTTTCTCCTGTGCATGAAGCCAGGAAAAAGCTAGGCTGTCTGACTTCCCCCTACAATGTATACAGTGCAAGCAGTTCATTTCCTCCTGTTCCCCATCTACAGGAGTTGCCCCAACACAGGCGTCTTCGCTTTTCACACATGCAGCACCCAGTCCCCTTCTGTGGGGGCAAGCACCACCCACTTGCAGTGTGGGCATGCTCCCTTGTCTGCTGTGCATAGTTTAGGCAGTCCAGCCCCCTCCCATCTGCTTGAAAATGGCGAAGGGAAATCATGGCTGGGAAGGAGTTCATGGGCCATATGCAGTCTGTGGACTGTCAGTTGGACAGCCCTACCCTAGACAATACTTCTTGATTTGCAAGGACAGAATATCCATTGTAAAAACCTTTGAGAGGATACTGTATATGCTTCAGTCTTCTTACATGGGGCCAGTTCAGCTGGTAGACAGTAGAGCCATTTCCAGTCCATATAGGTACATATGTTCTGGGGAATCAGCAAGGAATTTAAGGTTTGTAATGGTATTCAGCCTCTTCAAAGGCAAAATCTGTTTCTGTGTCCACATTCACAAGCACTTTTTTTCCAAGCTCCTTTATAGCTTGGGCACAATCAAACCCTTTCCCTTTGAAGGCAAAAGTGGAAATTTCCTGAAGGAATTGTTCAAATAGCATAGTCACAGTAATTCAAATTTCTATGAAAACCATCTGCAGCAAGGGTAAGAGCTTTATTCGTTGCATGCAGAACTCCCTTTGGTACATAATGTGAATAAAGAAGAATGGCCACAATGAAATAATGACTATTTAGAAAGTTCTGTAAAAGGAAAAGTCTTTCTACACAGTCTGTTATGCCAGAAATCCAAGTTTTGACTTAATTCATTACATGATGCATTTTTTCAGAGTTGTCAACAGAAAGCAGCAGCAGCAACAACATAACTATATCATCAGGGGATCTAGCATATCCTTAAAGTCCCAAGGGCACCCTCATATGGTATCACTCATGTTCATCTTGCAGATGGTGTCTATTGCAGTGTTATTTTTTTTTTCCAAAATAATTTCCTTGTGTGACAGAATAGTCCATTTAAAGTCAGAAAGAGAAAAAATCAACTCATTTATAAGTGAATGAGACTTTTTTTTTTCTTTTTTATCCTTTTTTTTCTGTTGACATTTGGTTTATTTGATACCATTCACTGTGCCAACAAACCATGGCAGGATTGACTGGTGACAATATCTGCTATGTCTACCTGTGCCTGAAACAGCATTTAGTTAAGTGGCTTTGATTTGCCAAGCTTCTTTTCTTGTTTCTGTTCCCAAAGTTTCACACTACCTGAGTTTTCATTTTCAGTTCATCTTTAAATGATGTAAAGCCTTCTAATTTAGAATCAGTAGAAACCTGGAAAAAAATTGTCTGAGTTTTAGTTCTACTCCCCTTTGTTTTCTGTAATTTATTACCCAAATACATCTACAGAAATGAGTGCCATAAAGAATCTAGAGGGGTAAATTTGTTGAAAATCTCAGCCAAGTTTGCCGGAACTTCAGTTTATATTTATGAATGTTAAAGCAATTTTGCATGACTTTATTTGCATATAGCTTGAGTTCTGGCACTTAAGCTTTTTAATACTTTTTTAATGTATGATTTCCTTCTGTTCTTAGCCCATTCTTTTCCGCCCCTTCATTAGCAGATTCTTATCAGTCAATTCATTTTGATTTCTTTTGCAATTACTGTGGTTATTGTTGCATCTAAATCTAAAGCATCCCATTTTTATTTTCTCCTGACCATCCTCCTCAGTTCTTTGGTTTGTTTTGCCAAATGATTATGCTTTGCCTTTTAGATAACAAGCAGTTTCAGACAGGACTGTCATTCACTATAAATCTGTACACTACCTACCACGATGGATCCAGAATTCATTGGGACTTTTAAGTAGTACCTTAATAGAATGAATTAGTATTTTATGTACTTAGAAAAGCTGTGTGAATTATTTTTATTTTCTTTTTTGGAGGGATGGGGGATTGCTGCCTGACTAAGAAAAAAATCACATTGAACATTATATCTGAAATGAAAAGTTTCTATTTCAAGTGCTAATTGTACCTAAATGTAATTTTTAAAAAGGAAAATGAAAATTGATTCAAAATGAGGAATGAAAATATTTCAGATTCAATTATTTTTTCCTGCCAAAATAATTTGATAAACTGAATGTGACTTTGCAAATTTTTGGTCACTTAAATATAATTTTTTTGGTGAAAGTTGCACCAGACAAATTTCACAGAGCTCTGCTATTTGTTTGGATTTTTATGATTAATCTGTCATATGTGTCTACTTTTCAAGTCAATTATATTTCTTCACATATTTTCTTTCTCTATCCTTCCTAGTTATATATAAAGAATATGGACTAGATTTTCTGTTTTGAATTGCTTTGTTCCAAGCCACTGTGCAAATAAGGCTGGAAATAGGAATAGGCCAAATGGATAGCTACCTATGGTACTGAATTTTCTGACACAGCTCTATCCTACCTCTCCCCAGCACTTCCTGGGAACAGCTGGCAGCTGGATTTGGAAGGTATTGGGCCAATAGCTGGATGATACAAGAGATTAAGATAGAATGCTACCTTGGTTTGTCACAGATGTCTATTTGGGAAAGAACAGTGATTAAAGTTGTTGCCCTGTGGGGTCAGGCCAATGCTCAGGATTTCAATATCTCACTGTTAGACAGGGCGGCGTGGTGTACAATTGCACATGCACACACTAAAAAAAATCAATTGGGTGCATACACACACTAGGCACATACACTCACACAATACCAACTCAGGCACATCCAAAATTACCAGCCTAGGCACATACACACCTGTTACCAATTCAAGCTCATACACATTATACACACTGAAAATTAGACAACACTCAGTTGTCAATACCCACACACTCAGTACACATACACGGATCACTAATTCGTATATCTCACACACAGACACACACACACACACACACACACACACACACGTGTAGGTGAGTGGTATGTTTGTGAACTGGTGAATATATATATATATGTGTGTGTACTGAGTGTGTGGGTATTGACAACTATATATATAAATTCACCAGTTCACAAACATACCACCCACCTACACATACACACAGGTGAGTTCCTAACTTGGATGGTACGATGTGTATGCTTGGGGTACTTGGGATACCCAGGGGAAGGTTAAAGTGAGAGGGAGTGAAAGTTGCTGGAACCAGGATTAGAACCACTAGACTACAGAGAAGCTGGCTGGGGAACTGAGGCTTGAGGTTACTAGAGGTTAAGTGATGTTAATTGATTAAAGGACTATGCCCAAAGCCTGCAGAACATGGGAGTGATGCCAGTGAGAAGCTGGCAGAGAGGCTGGGATCAAACCTGGAGCTACGTGGGGAGCCAAAGGGTAGGTGGGGAGAAGGAAACTGAGCCTGGGGGTGTGGGGGAAACTAGAAAGGGTGTGGAGGGAATTGAGAGCTGGCTCAGGGAACCATGGGTGCTGCAGAGAGACTGCCGGGGAGCTCAGGAAGCTACAGGGGGAGGGGCTGCTGGTGCTCCAGGTACCAGAAAAACTGTGGGGCAGCCTGGAGGAGCTGTGGGGAAGTCAGTGGCAGGCCAGAGGGCTCCAAGGGGGAGCAGGGGGGGGTGGCTAGAGATGGTTGTCGGGAAAGCTGGAGAACAGAGAGAGAGAGAGAAGGGGCAGGAAAGGTCAGAGAGAGATAGGGAGCAGGCAGAGGTGGCAGGAGGCAGAAAGGAGCAGGGCCAGGAGGCTAAAAGAGGCATAAATGGTGGGAAGGGCTGCAGAAAGACATAGGAAGGAGGCTATAGATGGCAGGAGTGTTGGCCAGGAGGCTAAATGTGGCAGAAATGGTGGAAAGGGCTACAGAAAGACACAGGAAGGAGGCTGTGGACAGCAGTAGTGGGGCCGGGAGGCTGAAAGGTGGCAGAAATGGCAGAAAGGGCTGTGGAGAGACACAGAAAGGAGGCGGTGGATGGCGAGAGTGGGGCCAGGAGGCTAAAGGTGGCAGAAATGGTAGAAAGGGCTGAAAGGTGGCAGCAAAGGGGAGACAGAATTGAGAGGAGATCAGGAAAAGAAGGCGGGGTGGGGATGGAGCCAAGAGAAAGAGAGAGAGACCAGAATTTAAGATAGGGAAGTAACCAGGATTCAGTAAAACACAACCCAACTTAGGGTTGCAAATGACAGTGGTTTTCTTGAACAGAGGAGATGGTGACACAATGTCTTATTGGTTCCTTTGCACCCACACACATGCACACACAATGGCAGTAGGGGTTAAAGAGGCTTGGTGCAGGGGCTGAAGTTCAAGGGGAGAGATGGTCCAAATTGTGGGAGGAAGTAAGCAGGTAATATCTACCTATCCCAGGCTGAAAGTTGATCCTCGATGGCCAGTCGGGGTCTCCTTTAGCTCGGTGTTGTCCAGAGGGGGTTGCTGGCATGGCCTCTGGGGTGGATAGGCAGTGTGCCATGGAGCTGGTCTGGTCCAGATGGAAAAGGCATTCCCACTGGGTCTGTCTTCACTGCCCCCTTTTATAGGGGCAGACATCTCCTATGACCCTAGTGATAGGGGCAGGCCCAAGCAAAAGTCAGTCCCTGGTGTACTGAGCATGTCGTTCCAGGTGAGGACATGCAGTTTCAGTTGTCTGTAATGGTGAGTTGGCTGGTGAGCAGTCTTTGTCTGTAATTGTTAGCAGTCTTTGTCTTCCAAATCTTGAGCCAGGGAGGGTCAATGCAGGTTAATAGTTGGGTCTTTGAGTTGATGGTTCGGTCATTCACAGGGAGCTATTTTTCGACCTACTGCCATTGTCTGTCAATCACCCATTCACTCTTGGAATCAGTTTACATGGGAAGAGGGTCATGAGTCACACAGTTACAACAGAGTTCCAATAGGGTATGCCCAGCCAGGGGACACAAGATGGAGACTTGACAAACAAAATGGAAACTTGACATGACTTATGCTAACTTACATACGTAGGCCTAAATCATATAGTATCAGTAAAACAGTAATATAGAACAGTAAAAATCAATAAAAACACAATAATTATACACTTATACTTATCTATAGGGAATAGAGAGGGAGAGAAAAAGTCAGAAATAGTTGCGGAAGGAAAGGGAATACATATCTATCTATCTAGCTATCTAGCTATGAGAAACTGGGGGTTATGTTACAAAGCTACCATATCAAGGCATTATTTATGCTTCAAATCCACCAAAGTGTCACCACACACAATACTTTCATCAACCAAAACAGCTTTCACTGGGAGAGTTGGGAAGGTAGTTAAAAGATGCTATTCTTGCATACTGCCCAGTTCTCTTCTTCTCCCAGCAGCCATAGTTGGGGATAGCATAGTGATGTCCCTTTGCCATAATGTCTCCTTGGGATCACTGGCAGCTGCCATTATTTGGAATGGTTATCACATTCTTTTAACTGTGATTACTGCCAGACTACGATCAGGGACCATCCATTGCCCAGCAGCCTTAAAATCAAATTGGCAGTATGTGGCCCTCAAACAGATGAAGAACTGGGTGTAAATCCTTTAGTGAACAAAAGCTTGATGATTTTAAGGACCACTGCTCCCTTTGCACTACAACAGTCTGATCAACGGGGATGACAAAATTAATAGTATTTAGGATGTCCCTCTGGTAACTGTAGAAAAGGCATTTGCAATTAAGGGCTCCTGCTTATACATCTTATTCTAATCATTGGAATGAAACAAATCAATTGCTAGATTAGAGTGTTATATGATTGCCCCTCATGGAAGGATCATGATGATCTCTATGTTTTTAACATTAATCTACATGGAAAAAAATCTCTTAGTTTCAGTACTTAATGGGGTTAGGAATACCAGGGCTTGAGAATGCAAGCAGAGAGGAACATAACAGGTTAATCAATTTAGTCACTCTTAGCATCCTCCTCCTCCATCTCCTCCTCTTCATTGCCAGCTGAGGGTAGGGAACACAGTGTGAGTTGCAGGAATACACACACTCACACTTGTCAGTGCTCCCACATGTTCGTGGTGCTCAGTGTGGGCAGTAAACATGAGGACATTGCCACACAAGCACAAAAAAAGAGCGAGTGTCTTTTTTTATATGCCTTGTTAAATAATTCACAGCTCATAAAATGGTTGCATTCCAAATGTGGAACATTTTTTCCTTGTAGCATGTAGCAGCCTGTCAGTGCTATATTTTTATTTTCTTTAAAGGTTTGGGGACACATGCTGAACAGTGAGCTGGCAACTGAGTTCAGTTATAGACATTTGTATATGAACTAATAAATTAGCTTTTTTTGAAGGGGGCTCACTAAAAAAGGAAGGGCATCTTAAAATAAATGTTCTTACAAATCCTTAAATGCTGAGTTCCAGTAGTGTGAAGCAACAAGGTAAAGCATGAAAACACATTTGTCAAGAAATCATGTGTTTACAGTTATTTTCACAAATGCTATAATTTTATTAGCCACCGTATTGAAACAAAGATGACATTTTATTGCTTAACATAAATTGAACATGTTTATCAACTCTGTTTAGTAGTCTAGTATATATTGATTGGGAAGCCATTGCATTCGTAACCATTTCATGAAGCTATAAACACAGTCCACAAACAGAACATCACACATTTAGATCCTCCCAGAAATGCTCTGGTAGCATCAATGCTAGTGGAGCTTTTGCTACATACACATTTGCACATGCATATGCACATTCACACTGTAGAATTTTATGATTCCTGTTAAGAATTAAAACTGTTCAAATAATTTGTTTCGGAGAAAACAAAAAATCCATCGCCTATAACATGTTGTCTGATTCATGGTCAGAAGCTACCACTCTCAGTTGAGAAGACAGAATCTTGAAAGACAGCATGGTAACAGTTACATATTTGCATATGCAGTACTACAAAGAAACTTGAAGAATAGTTATTGAATCATAAGTATGTGTAATTGGAAGATGTAGCTTAATCACTGAACCAATCTGCTGTGCCCAGAGAGGTCATTAAAATTTTACTTCTATAAATGAAGTGTTGCTCCAAACACCCCATCAGTGAGCAGTTGGGCACTTTATACCAAGGCAGGGATATTTTCAGACAAACCCTATAAAGTAGACCTAGTGCTGTTATCATCAAAAGCATTTTGGCCAGTTGGTGACTGAGTTATTGTTTTAAATAAAAATATAACCCTGACATACTGCATTCCATGTGCATTAGGATTAGTTATATAATTAAGGCAGAAATATTTGTCCAGTTCATAAGTTCCAAGGTAGCACATAAAGACCCAAATGGAATAAAATAATTACAAGTGAGATGGAAAAGAGAGATTTTGCCTTAAAACATTCCATATATATGGAAATTACAATTGCTTATTCCTTTACTTCTGCTCTTTAGGGTTGGTTCACAGGAAGCAAGAGGCTTAGGAGCTATAATGTAAGCACAAAAGATCCTTTCTGTATGTCCACATAGTTCAAAAGGCTCATAACAGTATGTTGTAGGTCTGTGCAGCAACTATAGCAATAGTTCAGATGAAAGCCAGAGAATTCTGGACATTAACTGGGCATCATATGGCCAACCAAATGTCACTGCACATGGCATTACTCAGGTGTATGTCAGCAGTAAAGCATATGGATGACATGACTCACCAAAGATATGGCACATTAAACTCATGAGGCCTCAGAGGCTTTTGAAAATATGGAAAGTTATGGTGATTTTTCCTTTTGTCTTGCCAAAGAACTGTCTTTCTTTCTTTGTTGCACAAAGAAGGCAAAGAACACAAAAGCTAGACTGATTCAAAGGTAAATTTTCCATGTTTATCCACAGGCTAATTTTGTACCCTACAAAAATAAAGACAAACAAGCAAAAGCATCACTAGTTAGAAGCTGATTGTCCTACTATAGTAATCAATGAGAGGGAAAATGATGAAAATATGTTGGATTTGGATCAAAATCTGGCCAGAAAGTACTTGCCGTAGGAGTCACTCGTGCAAGCAGTCCAGTGAATCTACTTGCGTGTGTGAGCACTAAGCTTGTGAGTAAGGAATATAAAGGGTAGCCTATAAACTATAACTGACAAACTGACCTTCTATAAATTATTTCTCATTTGACGACCTTCTTAAATTTAGAGGACTTTTCCCATTTCTTTCATAAAGTCACCTCCAATGCTCTAATGTGTAAAGTGTATAACAAATGACATTTTGGTTGCCATAGGAACATATGTTTCTTATATACTGTGAGGCTGAATGCTTTCTTTTTCCCCCCTGCTTTGTTTTAGTAGGATAAAGGCCTTAGCTATAATAAATGCAATTTCACTTTCCTTTATTATAATGAATAAATAAATTTAAGAAAAGGATATATGTCCTAATAATAGAACACATTCATACTTAATTACTGGGTGCCATTATTTTCCAGGCATAATGTTGCTGACAAACATAGTGGCTCCCTGCTCCACAGAGTAATTAATAGTGTTGTTTATTGTACTATAAGTTTTTTTTTTCTTTTGTCAGACATAATTTGTTAAGTAAATTAGATACTGAAATGCATATGGGCTTAAAAGATAGTGAATATTAAAGTATTAGCAAGGATTTAATGATACTGAAATAGCTTGGGGGAAAAATAGTATTCTGATGCAAACAGTTGCCATGGTAATCACTTAAAACCTTCAATATTAAAAAAAAAATCATAATTTCAGAGCTTGTAAATTTCTACCTATATTTTAAATGGAAAGTACTGGAAGAATATTCCTTGTGTAATGCAGACAAAATTCTTCTATCTTTCAAATCCTTTGAGGCTGCAGTTATTAATACGGTATATTCTGCTATCATTCAAGATCTAGAGTTAAGATGATTTTGGTCAGTGATTAATTACTGCGCAGTAGCGCTGGCGTACAGTTTTGTAATGCTTACTGCACATTAGCCAAATAACACTGGGCAGTAGGCTATTAACATGGTTTTTAACCACCATACTACTGCACAGTGTTATTAGGCTAATGTGAAGTAAGCATCTCATGTAGATGTGCCCACTAAATGCTTCCATACATAACACATGAATTCCAAAGAAGGCTGAAATCCATTCCAGCTGCATAAAACTAAGCTAGGTGAAAATTTGGATGCATATTGGTGAAATTCATCCTCAAGTAGAGGTCTGAGCAAAGAGGCTGAAATCCAACCACATAGCTCCAGCTCACATCACTCCTCTCAGTCCAGCATATGTTAGCTTTTTTAAGGCCATTGGTTCATTATAATTATGAATCCTGTGACCATAAATGTCCTGCTAGCTTTATGCATGCCTTTTTATGCAATATCATTTTATCTAATATTCCTAATTCATATTGAATTCAAGGGGAGATCAGTCCCTGAGTTATTAAACATAACCCTTCCTGATTGTCACAGATCATTATGCTTTTCTTGGTTGAAGTTCCCTTCAGATATTAAAGTTATTTAAGTTTTTAAATACAGATGTGGTGGTGCTTACTACTGACAAAAGCTACTTTCCTACTTCCCTTATGGTGGGGGTGGGGAGGGGAGGGGAGGGCAAGGGCAGGGGCAGGAGAAGATTTGCATGAAAACCACTGGCTTCAAATAGATATACTCTGATCAGTTTATAACCCTTAATTAGCACCTCAACAGGATAATATCTGTTGGAAATATATCTCTGGCTTTCTTGTGTTTATTAACTACTTTATGGAGGATAGTGACACAATATGATAAGATATGATCTAAGATGAATCTCTTGAATTACAAACCTCCATGTGAAGCCAGTTTTTAACGGGACTGCTTAGTACACCATTTATGACTAAATAGACACAGACACCCCTTAGATTCCCAAATCACATCTTAATGTTTCCCATTCAAATGTTATAAAGTGCATCCTTCCATTGTTATTGCCTTCTTTAGAATAAGCAGCCCCTTGGCAAATTTTCTTACTTTACACATTGTTCAGTGTATGCCCAATGATCACATATCCTTTCACTTGATAAGGACATTAAACTATTTGAAAACCCTCCCTGCTCCAAATATTACATTGTGTTCTACTTCTGTATTAAAGCTTGTTTGTTGTAACAGACAAAATAGGTAAAGAAAAGAGAGTCGGTGAAAAGAGAGACGGCCAGAGGAAAGCCAAGCCATACTGGCCAAGGATTCTCTGGCTGTTTTATGTGCCAAAGGCTATAACATTCTTTCCAGTTTTCTTTCAATTGGAGTCTGAAAACTCCACCTAATGGCTTAAAAAAAGTATACTGTTGTATCTGAATGTCACAAGCGTCAACAATACAGAAACTCGACAGAGAAAGAGAAAGCCTGTACTGCACTGGATTACTCTGTGGCCTGTATAGGTAAAGGAATGTCAACAAACATGTAA
>NW_005842169.1:1598196-1610391 GCF_000455745.1 Alligator sinensis | reverse complement strand
AAACCTTTAATTATTAAGCAGAGAAAAAGTAAAAATGATATGCCCATAATAACCAGGAATTGTAAAGATAAAAACGACGATCTAAAAATCCTAAATTTATATTTTTCTTCTTCATTTTTCTTAATCTCTTAATATTTTAAAACATTATTAAGAAATAATCAGTCTCTTATGATCTATGCATATTTAATACCAAGCCGTTCTATCATCTTCATCCAAAAGAAGAGTTGGATAGGAAAGGCCACAATGAACCCAAACTGATTTTGAACAAGCTAGCTCAATGGCCATTTAAAGAAATTCTGCTGCCTGGTACTATACAGTTAAATCTACATGGAAGTATCACGATTGAAGAGTGAGGTGGAACTGAACTTGGTTAATGTCAAGGATCAGGTATGAGAACAAGGCAGTGAAGTTCTCTCACAGAAAGTTCTTTTTCCAAATTCTTATTCTCAAAAGAGTAGAACTTTAGTGAAATCAGCATTTTTGTGTCCTTCAGTATTTTCCATCAAAATGTCAGCGTGATGTTATTCCCAGATTATTTTAATTACACCTGAACAAGAAACACAAATTATAGTAAATTTCAACCCCCAAATTAACCTCAGGGTCAAATTTGGATGCAAGAATTTGTATCTGATTATCAGGAACAGAACAAAAATTTATAGGAGTTTGATTGGTTTCAGTCATCTCTACTTAAATCTGTTACTGATGCAATCACACACTGAATTCTAGTGTGAGTTTATCTTCTTGTGTATATTACAGTAACATTCTTCAGATCAAAAATGGTCTTTGAACAATGTTAAATGGTTAAGGTATTAAATTGTCTCTAGTATTGTATCAGATCATAGAATCATATTAAAATAGGGCTGGAAGAGACCTCAGGTCATTTAAACCAACCTCCTTCTCAAGGCAAGATCATCCCTGTCTAAACCAATACAGAGAGGTGCTTGCCCAACACTTCTAAAAATTTCAAAGGATGGAGACTCTCTAGAAAATTAATTCTAATTCTTAACTGTCCTCATCATTATAATCTTCTTTCTAATACTGGACATGTCCTTTGTTGCATGTTACTCCGTGTCCTGTCCCCAACAGCCACAGAGAACAATCTATCACCATTTTCTTTATAACCAGCCTTTCGTTATCTGGAGACTGTTACCAAATCCCCTCCCAGATTTCCCTTCTTCTGACTAAATAACCCCACTTCTTAAAACCTTTCCTTGTACATCATATTTTCTAGACCTCTAATAATGTTTTCTTGTTCTCCTCCTTGATGCGTGAGTACCAAAATTGGACATAGGATTCTGGTAATGGATTTAGTAATTCTCTGTAGAGAGACAAGATCACTTTCCCACTTCTAATTTAATTAAATCCAAGAATTAGTTTACCTCTCTATAATGACCTCCTAAGTCCTCCTCTGAGTCACTGTTTCAAAAAAGGCTCCTATCCTTTAGATATTTTGTGCATTCTTTGTTCCCAGATGTACTAAATATATTTGTATTGAATAGTGACCATTTAACCTAGTGATTCAGATCACAGTGCAGCAACAATTTATCCTCCTCATTATTTGAAACCCCACAAATCTTTGTGTCATCTGTAAACTTTTTTCACCAGTGTTGGTAAAAAACATCAAAGATCATTAAATCAAAATCCACTTTGTGGAGGATCCCATCAGAAACAGCTCTCTTCATTGATATCTCACTAATAACTACATTTTGAAATTTGCCAGCGAGCTCATTTTTATCCATTTAATGTGTACCCTGTTAATTCCATAGGATGACAGCTTTTTTTTCTAAATCAAAATGTTATGTACTTCTAAGAAAAAATTCCTGGAGGGATTCAAGTATGCTATACCAACACATTTGCCTTTGTCAACCAGGCCTGTAACCCTCTTGAAAAAAGTTAATGTTTGTTTGACAAGACCCCCATGTCATGGAACCATGTTGGCTGGCATTAATTATAGTTTCAGCTTCTAATGATTTATTGACAGCAGCCCAAATTAACCATTCCATCATTTTTGCCACAATTAATGTCAGGCTAACATCTATAGTTCCCTGAGTCATCTTTTCACCCCCTTTTTTTTAACTGCATTTGTAATCATCCAGTCCTTTGGAATTTCCCTGCTGTTCCAAGATTTGTTAAAAAAAAAATGATATTAATGGAGTTCCTCACATAGTTCCTATAAGACCTTAGAGTACAAATTCACTGATAGCTAAAGATTCTCTCCCCCCAGGCTAGGTATTCTTTGGAGTTTATAAATATTTGCATTAATGTCTCACTCGAGAGAAATCAAAATTAAAAATGGTGTTCTCCATTTATGATGTTTATCTTGAAGCTTTAGAATATAGGCCAGAAAGAGGTACTTTTCCCTCCAACTGAAAAATGTTAATTTTTGTGATGGGCTAATATGTGTCTATATTAATATGCAAGCTGTATTGTGTTTTATGATTGCCATTCTAATTTTATGGCTATATTATCCCTTTATTTTTCCACTACAGCATCCACCTTGACCTCAAGCATCTAAGAGTTATCATCAAACTAATATGCTAAGCAAGAAAGTGAGAGCCTTTTTTTTTTTAACAGTTATCTTAATTGCTCCCAAGATTGCTTCAGTCTGAAAAGCACACTCTCTTACACACATACATTCTGTAACTTTACACAGATATGTTCCTTGGTAAGGATTAGATCTTGGTTTTTCCAGTAGTGTGATTTACATCTCTGATATACTGATTCAGTTGTGGTTACGTGAGCACTCTTATACAATATGGTACACAGAACCTCATCACCGCTACTGATTAATCTATTGTCTAAGTCCTTTTAAGGAACAGTAGTTTTAACTTAAATCTCTCTCTATCTTAATGTGTTTCATAAGGTGAGGTGTAAATGAGTAAATGAAGTTTCATACTTTTGTTCCTAGTGTCATATGTGAGTTTGTGACTATTACAGTCTAATCTTAGCTGAAAAGAAAAAAAAAATTAGGAAATTTAGGTTAGAGATTAGGAGGAACTTTCTGACTATGAGGGTGGTCAAGCATGGAGGCTACCTAGAAAAGTTGTGGACTCTCCATCCCTGGATATTTTCCAAGAGCAGGTTAGATAAACACTTGATTAGGATGATTTATTCAGGGATGATCCTGCCTTAAGCAGGGGGCTAGACTAAATGACCTTGTGATATCCCTTCCAGCTCTTATTTCCTATGAACCTAAGAAGGAAGGGAAGTGCCAGAAGACTACCGCTTCTAATTTTGTTTGGTAACTCGAAACTTATCAAAAGTTAAGAAGTTTCAACATTATAGAAAAGGAGAGGAGAGGGGAGAGGAGTGGACAAAAAAGGGGAATAAACCCCAAATCTGAATTTTTAAAACTATTGGAAACCAAAATTAGAATTTCAAAGATGTTATTTTCAAATTTTGCATGAAAATGGAAAAAAATCCACTCTGAATTCAAATTCTGTCTCAGAAAAAAAAAAAAAGAATACCTTTTTGACAACCCCAATTTTTCAAAGAGAAAAAAGAATTACCAACTTTAATTACAAACCTACAAGAGACCATACAAAAAGTCCCCAGCTGATACTCCCATGTCATGGTTTGCCCATCCCAGGGGAGAAGGACTGGAACGTTACCTGACTGAACAACTTCAAAGAAGTCCCATTATGTGGACGGAAAGAGGATTGCAACCATGCCAGTTCACCCCCTGAGTATATCAGCTATAAAAGAGGTCTGCTGATACTGCTCTACATGTGGAGATTCTCTCACAAGCAGCCTTTAAGGATGCCATATACATTTTAAAAAATGTGCTTCTTTATCTTACAGTGGGGATGCTACTCATCCTTATAGGAATTCAAAAGAAAGAAGAATAGTTTAAGATCATGCGATGCTGTACAAAACCTGTCCCTGAATATTTTAAATCTAACTTAGAACTCTAAGCCATATTGAAATTGAACCAAATACACACAGTGCATTATAATTGTGTTTAAACGCCTTTGCAGGTGTGAGGGTTGGTATTGTGGTGGAGCAGTTGTTATCCAGAAGTCGTGAATTGTGTTTTCGATATCATAAGCATCACCTGGATCCTGTGGGTGTTTCAAGTGCTACATTCTGTGACTTCCAGATAGAGTTCAGGTGTCTCTATGAACAACTCTCTTGTTTTAAAGAGTATGACGTCTATCATAATTAATTTGAATTTTAACAATAGTTTCATAGTAGCTAGGGTCAGGAGGGACCTGAACAGATCATCTAGCCTGACCCCCCTGTAAAATATTGCCTTCTGATCTCTAACCTAAACCTATTCTCCATCAGCTTATTACCATTGTTCCTTGTCACCCCAGGTGGTGCTGGGGAGAAAGGGGCTCTACCTCTTTGCTGTTGATCTCCCCTGATGAGTTTGTAGGCAGCCACCAGGTCCCCCCTCAGCCTCCTCTTGCTAAGGCTGAACAGGTTCAGGTCCCTCAGTCTCTCCTCATAGGGCCTGTCCTGCTGCCCTCTCACCAAGCAGGTGGCCCTCCTCTGAACCCTGTCCAGGCTGGCCACATCCCTTTTGAAGTGCGGTGCCCAGTACTGGACACAGTACTCCAACTGTGGTCTGACCAAAGTCACATAGAGGGGGAGTATCATGTCTCCGGACTGGCTTGAGATGCACCTTTGGATGCATGACAAGGTATGGCTAGCCTTGCTGGCTGCGGTCTGGCATCGGTGGCACATGCTCATGTTGGAGTCAGTAATGACTCCAAGATCCCTTTCTGCCTCTGTGCTTTCAAGAAGGGAACTCCCCAGCCTGTATGTATGCTGTGGATTTCTTCTCCCAAGGTGAAGCACCCTGCATTTCTCTACATTGAACCCCATCCTATTCTCATCTGTCCACTTGTGTAGTCTGTCTAAATCTAGTTGCAGCCTCTCTCTCCCTTCAAGTGTGTCCACCTTGCCCCACATCTTAGTGTCATCAGCAAACTTGGATAGTGTGCTTTCTATCCCCTTGTCCAAGACACTGATGAAGATGTTAAACAGTGCAGGCCCGAGGACCGAGCCCTGGGGTACCCCACTGCTCACATCTCACCAGGCTGAGTACAACCCATCCACCACTACTCTCTGGGTGCGCCCCATCAGCCAATTTTTTACCCATCCAACTGTGTAGGCATCAATGCCACAGTCGCTTAATTTATTGATGAGGATGTGTATTGATGAGGATGTTTAAATTATTACATTAAATTGTTGTCATTGTTTATTTGTGTTATCATTGTGCTCATCATTACTACTACTACCACTTCTTTAAAATTTTCTTTAACACAAGTGCCTATGAAACTGAGATGGTTTAGGGTCAAGTTATCACTCTCTCACACACAGTATGTTCTGTTAGTGATAAATGACTGCTCTTCTGCTTTTGCAACCCCTCATTATGTTGATTCATTTATCAAGCAAAGGACAATTGTCAATGTATTCTTTGTTGATAAACGGTGTTTAAATCAGACATGACTAGGACGGTTGTCTTTAAACATTAAAACCTGTTACATAATAAATTGCAGGTAAGATCAGTCAAATTATTCATTATGAAGAATATTCTGAATTTTAGTTCCCTGTTTTTTATCAGTGATTATTTGCAAACATTTTTTTCACAAAGTTTATTATTTTTTAAACCTCTTGCTGTTTATTAAATTGGTTAAGATTATTTACTCAAACTATGGAAAATTCTACAGTATTAAATGATGCAGAAATAATAATTCAAGATGTATCTGGTTATCTTAGTGATATGGTCTTGTTTGGATACTGCATTAGAAGGTTTTAAATAGGATAAGCATAAAAGTAAATGAACTTCAGAAAGATTCTCAAGTGAAGTAACATTTAGGCCAAAAATCATAACCTATAGAATCAGAGTGTGTATATTCATCAATACAAATAATGTGATGAAAACAACTGGAGAATTACTGATCTCAGTACATGTATTCATGAAACCATTTCTGAAAATATTTACTAATGAGTTTTTTGCTTTCTGTACATTCTCTTCTAACCTTAAATAATACTGATTCAGTGAATGTAAAGTATGGGTAGACCTCACAAAGCTCGTAGAATTGACTCAGTACTGTTTCAGTTTATATTCTACGGGGCTAAAGGCTTATTTCAACTTACTGAAGGGCAGGAAAAGAGGCCTTATGATGAGCATCTGAGAGCTATGGGACTCCAGCCTGGAAAAGCACAGGCTCAGGGGGGACCTAGTGACTACCTGCAAGTATATAAAGGGTACATCAGGACCTGGGGGAACACCTGTTCACCAGAGCGCACCATGGAATGACACGGTAAAACGGTCACAAACTCATCCAAGACCATTTCAGGCTGGAAATATAGAAGAACTTCTTTACTGTCCAAGCCCCCAAGGCCTGCAACAGACTACCACCAGAGGTGGTGCAAGCACCTACTCTGGACTCATTTAAGAGACATTTGGATGTTTATCTTGCTGGGATCCTTTGACCCCAGCTGACTTCCTGCCCCTGAGGCAGGGGACTGGACTCAATGATCTTCCAAGGTCCCTTCCAGCCCTAGTGTCTATGAAATCTAGGAAACATTGTTGTGCTGGAAATTCAGTTATATATCACATAAGGCCCATTGTTTCAAGAAGATTCTGGTAGCCTCTCAAGAAGACTCTGGTATTCTCTGAACTGACATCATAGTTGCCATCTAAAACAGTGGTTGGCAGCCTTTTTAATGCTGCAGGCTGGATTAATCCAGTTTGGTCATTGCTGACGCTTTTGCAAATGCTAATAATTGCTGCCAAAGCTTTTCACTGCTGAATGCTACCAAAGCCCCATGTCTGTGGGCCAGATCAAATAGTTACACCATAGATTTCCAACCTTTGCTCTAAAATGTAGAAATACAGCATAAATTGGAACTCCAATCCCCCCAATCCAGAAAAGAAAACAAATGTTGAAGCTGAGGTTTTCCATGTGATGAGTAATACAGCTAATAATAAACATAGCAATGCATAATAAGGTGGTAGTGAGAGAGGTGCCTAAACAAGATAAGAATACTGCAAATATAAAAATTAAAAGAGAATGAATATACTTTTTTGATCTATTCATATTTCTTTGTTCAAATATTCAACCTATTTTGTCATTTGTTTTGAAAATATTTATGAAAACTCTCCTCCCCCACAACATTTTGCTTCCTTTATTACCATTTAAAATAAGGTAAATATTTTTCTTCCACATTCATAAAACAAATAAACACATTGACTAACATTTAATTTTTGTCCATAATCTTTTCATTTTGACCAAAAAGACATGTATAAGAAAAAATGGGTATGTATTTTTTACCAGCTCTAGTGATAAGGGTAATGGAATCTCATGCTTCAGCGCATAGCCTGATTGTCAGCATATGTCAAGAAGGGATTTTCCATTCACTTTGCTCTGTATACAGAATTACACAATTGCTTAGGTTCATTATAAATGTTCTCTGTTCTTTTCCTTCCCAATTATGAAGCATTAGTTATTGATCATCATTGGAGATCAGTTACGAAGCTCCATGGGTCAATTGTCAGATTTGATGTGGTAATCCTACGTTCCTATGAATTTTTTATATGATAGACTTGCCTTTTATGATTTATAGTGTTATTCAGTTTGATTGAGTTGTGTGACAATGTGCATGTTTTGGGAAATATGGATATATATTTTATGACTTAGCAGACTGTACAATTCAGAACAAAAATATAAGACCTCAAAATTATTATCCATAGCTGTCCAGAGACAGGGATAAACAAATGGGGTATGGGAGAGAAGCCAAGCTATTATACATTTAAGCAA
The DNA here is from genome assembly GCF_000455745.1 of Alligator sinensis. Classification (NCBI taxonomy): domain Eukaryota; kingdom Metazoa; phylum Chordata; order Crocodylia; family Alligatoridae; genus Alligator; species Alligator sinensis. Next base: position 1,602,616 of record NW_005842169.1, on the reverse strand, counting down.
AAGAAAGACAAATTGTTAATCTGTTGAATATGCTATGCATGGAACATGTTGTATATAAGATGTTGCAATATTTCCTCACTGCAAAGGATGATACTTCTTTTAGACTCAATAAAAAGATTGCTAGAGGCTATATCAGGTAGCTTAGGAGAATTATTTATATATAGTTATTCTACACCAATGATTTTCCATGCCTAAAGCCAGCCCTTCAAAGCACTATTTTCTAGGCAGTGCTACAGGGCAAGTTTTAAAGTAGGACAAGTGTGGGAGATATGAATGTAGGATAAGGATATTTCACAAGTTTTATTGGTGTGTTTTCCTACTGTTATTTAAAAGTTCTGATTTTCCTGTGAAATTTGGGTGGAAATGATAAGAGATTGAAATGAAGTACCCTAGCATGAGTACTTTTGGAACTGAACATACTCTTGTAACACTTGTCTTGGAAATGAATCATGTTGCTCTGGTGAAACATATATATGCTGCTGGTAAAACAAAGGTTAATAAGTCTAAATTCTATCTCTTTTGTTTCTTTGGGTTTTTTTGAGGCATTTTAAATCTAAAACTGAAGAATTGCTGTAAACTGCAAAAGGAAATTAGAATCTGTCCTTCAGTTTTCTAGGGCAGACAAATATTTTTTAAAAGAAACATTCTGTTTCTAGAAGAAAGTTTCTGTTCCTAACTCTCACTCAGACTTTGAGTGCAGTTTCACTTTACACTTAGGTCATACTAAAGGCACTTAAAACATAAGCATTAAAGCATATTAACCCATGGGCTAGGGACAGAAGTTACACATTAACTGGTTTAAGGGATCAGAACCTGGTTTAAACCTGTAACAGAACAGAAGTTCAGTGCACATTAATCAGTTTGAAAATGGCTGAAACTGGTTTAAGATGAACCTGGTTGAATGTAGTATCAGACTTAACTGACTTGGGTCAAGCCAGTTTATAAAACTTCTATCCCACATCCCTTCCTGCTTCAAGTTAAACCACAGTCCCCCAGTATCCCAGCATGCTCTGCAGCCCTGGGTTGAGCTGTGCTGCCTGCCTCAGAGAGCAAAGCTGGCTCTGCACCTCTGCTTCCTAGTTGGAGCAGTGAGAGCTGGCTTCCAGGTGGGGACGGAGTGCCAAGTCCTGCTGAGGATGCAGCCCAGTCTGCAGGGAGGTGGGGGACTTCCTCCCCCAGACAAACCCCGGCTGCGTCTGGGTCAGGGAAAAGGGTTAAACATCCCTTCCCCTGCTCAAACTTGCTGCTGGCTGCAGCTCTGGACTGCAAATCCCAGAGGCACCTGGAAGCAGGAAGAGGAAGTGATGAGCAAACCTGCAGAGTCCTATTGTTGTAATTTTGTACTGCAAATCCCAAAGGTCTTTTGGACAACAGGAAGAGGAAGCAGACACACAGCCCTTGCTGGCTACTTGCCAGAGAGCTGTACTGTAGCTCCCCATGGCTTCTGGCCTGAGTTACTACAGGCATGTGGCTGCATTCTAAAACAAAGATAAATGTCTGTTCACTTCTGTTTCAGTTTAATCTCTGCAGTTTAGACTAACCTCCAAAGATTGAATCGGTTCAGTCTCAGGCTTTTTGACTGTCTGTACTTATCCATGCTAAGTGTCCTCTGAGCATCTCAATGTTCTGTCACTTCAGGTAAGTGTTAACTCTGGGACATGCTACCTAAATCACATTAGGGTAACTTCCGTATCTTCCACAGAGATGATATGAGCAATTCACAATCCTCCAGCATCCCAAGATGCACTTCTCCTAGACCCATCTCTTCTCCCCTTACCTTCCCTACCACCACCACCAAGCAGGAATAGAGCCCTGCTTGCCAGGTCTGTAGTCGCACATCAGAACAGGCAAAAAATGCAGACAAGAAATGTAGGCAAGAAATGGTATTAACCCTTAACATGTGACTGCTCACAGTGGATGTATCTACACATTATGTACTGTAATTATTTATGGCACATTCAGTTTAGTACCTTACTGTGTCATAATTGGCGCTACTGTGCACTAGTACCAGCACATGCTTTTTTGATGACTAATGTGCAGTAGACTAATTGTACTGCACATTGGCACATTAGCACAGGTTTTGCCTGCCCTGCTAATGTGTAGTAGAATTACTCTACTGTGTTTGAAGCATTTTGTGTAGACATGCTAAATATGCTATAACTTTTAACACATTTTAATATTCCACAGATTTAATATGGTCTAAGCGTAACATGTAACTTCACCCTTACTGGGTGCAACCATGAAAAAAATAATTAAGCTTCAGTTTACATAGATGTAAAATGAGTTTACCAGTAATATGTTGCAATCCAGAAATGAATGTAAGTAACACTGAGCACATGAGTAGTCCCAGTGAAATGGGACTATATATTTTTTTAAGTTCTTTATTTTAATTTTGTTTAATTATTGTGGGCCTTTGTGTGTGTGTGTGTGTGTGTGTGTGTGGCAGGGGAGGAGGCTGTTTTGATAGGAATACAGTGTGGGGGTTGTAAAGGTTCTGTCTACTTCAGATAATGAACATAGGAATGATGCTGCAGAATGCTCTTGATTCAAATCTATCAGTCTGTTTTGTATTTGTGGTTGTCATTGTTGGCTGGTAGAAATAAAGTAAACTGATTAGACTCTCATCTTGCAGAAATCACCTTAATCCATATCCTTGCTGTCCAAAAATATATTTTGTCAAGCAACTTAATCTACCTTGTCCAAACAGCATATTATCTCCTTCCAGCCAAGGCCACTGTATGCTGTCAAAGATTTGTTTTATTTTACACTACACTATGGCACATCAATAAAATATAACATATCTGAAACTATTTATTTTTAATTTTATATAAGGTGCCCTATAATAAACAATTTGAGGAGGTAAAATAAATTTTGCCTAAAAATCTGATTTATTCACTGGGAGGTACCATTAGCTGAAGCCACAAGTCAAGACAGTTTTGTCTTCAACAAACACTCAAATCTGTTTTTAAGGAGATAGATTGTTAGATATATTTTTTTGAAGTACCAGAAGTATATTATATAACCATAAACACCACCACTAAAAATCAGTCAACATCTTTAGGTATGGTTTCTCTAGTTTCTAAAAATTTCTATCTGTTTAACCTTGTAGCTGAACCTACTCTCCTAACCAATCCATTAAATCTTTGGCAATACAAAAATATAAAAGCTAGTTTGTTCTAGCAAAGGATTTATGCATTAGTGACTCTGACATTCTGTTATGGCCTTGATCTAATTATCTAACCTTCTTTGTGTTTCTCTTTCAGCATAATAGGGATAAAAATATCTGTTCCCTTACCTTACATCATTTATTAGCTAGTGTTTGTAATTTATTAGCTATGTTTGTAAAAGCCATGGCTACAAAAATACTTTCCCACCAGTCTCATGCAAGTAGCAAGGTTTTGTTGGTGGTCTTTTATTGACCTCTTTCTCAAATCTGAAGAAGGGCACTTTGACCCTGAAAGCTTGTCTAACATGTGTTTCAACCATACAGTTAGTCCAATAAAAGATATCATCATCAAGAAAACCCTTGCATCTCACATATTTCCTGGACACCATGGCTACAATAGCATTCCATATTTACCCATCCACGTAGGAAACTTGATTAAACTGTAGTTAAGGAAGAGTGCACAGATAGAAATGGGAGAAGACTTACTAGGTAATACAGGGACTTTCCCTCCCCTTTCCAGGAATCCCCCCCTGCCACTTGCTGGGTGGAGGAAGAGGTAAGCTGAGTGGCTTTCTGCTTTCCTCTTCAATAATGTAAATACTTGCCCATGAGAGAGAAATCTCATTTTCTCTGATTAAACAGATGTCCCTCCTTGTAGTTTTAATACAGAAACTATGTTTTTATGTTTTAGGGTTCAGGGATGATTATTTTTTCTCCCCAGGAAGGAATTTCTTGGGAGAAAATTGACTGAAATCTATTTTTTTCTTTTGTGCCTTCCTCACAGCATCTATTATGTAAATAGGAATAGAATTGAGAAATGTAGTATGTCATAGGTTATGGGAAACTATTTCATGACAACCTGCAGCTGGGAGAGAAGTTTAAAGGTTCAGTTTGCAAAACTAAAGGAAATGTGGGATTTTTGTTGGTAGATCTTCGTCTCATATCCTGTCACCATGTTTAAATTTCAGTCCAAAAATGGGCATTTAATCTTGCTTGATCTGTAATTTTAGCAAAGTCCTCATTAATACATAGTCCCCCCATATGTGGGCAGGCCGATATATGGAATGTATTCCGAAAGTTTCCTCCAGATTCACACTTTGGCTAGGAACAGACATTCAAAAAGTTGGATCATGAATTGATTAAAACGTTGCTGGTTAGTCTAATCTGGCTAGGCTGAATCAGTTTGTAACTGTACAGACATCCCAGAAATGCAGGCACGTGCTTGCAGTGGCTCAGGCTAGAAGCCGGGGGGGG
>NW_005842169.1:1587919-1598186 GCF_000455745.1 Alligator sinensis | reverse complement strand
GGGGGGGGTAGGGGGGGGGCTAAAGCAGCCCTCCCTCACTTCAATAGTGCTGAGCTGAAGGGGGCATGGCCAGATCCCAGGAGGAAGCTCTGATTAGGGAGGAGTGTCTCTCCCCGCACATCCCGCTTCTTACCAGCACACCAGGGAATTCATAACATAGTGCTTATCACCCCTAACTCAGTGATTATCATCCCATTAAGGAAACAGCACAGGGAAATTACCATCTATCTGTTGATTCTGCCTTTGTCCCATCTCCCACACCACAGATCAACTGTAGTCAGCATGTGGTCTACTAGCTAATGCTGAGAGGTGCCTGTGTAAGCAGGGAGTGGGGAGGAGAGGTAGTAGGGGAAATCAGGCAGATGCTTGCAGTCTCTGCCAAGCTGCAGCCAGGGAGCAGAGGAGAGCGGCCTGCCCTGCTGTGGAGCAGAGAGCCCTGCCTAGCCTGGAGAGCATGCTGGGATGCTGGTTGAGTCTGATTTAACTTAAACCAGCAAGGGGTCTGAGGCAGACATTGCATAAACCTGTTTGACCCAAATCAGTTAAGTCTGATACTACATTCAACCAGGTTTATCTCACACTGGTTTCAGCCATTTTCTAACTGGTTTATGTGCACTGAACATCTGTTCTGTTACAAGTTTAAACCATTTTCTGATTACTTAAACTGGTTTATATCTAATGTCTGTCTCTAGCCATTGTGTTTGCATCATTGGAATATCCCTAGAGTTACATGTTAACTTTGGTCTTACGGACCCTGTTCCAAGGCGATTCAAGATTCTCTGTGTTGGCCAGTCAGTCTCTGCACCTGCAGGGAAATGTTCAGCTGTTTTGGTATTCATTCTGATTCCCTCCTGGGCAATCTCTGGTCATGATTGCTACATTTATATTCATGTAGCTGTTGGTGTTTCATTCAGTGGGTGAGTTGTAGAGAAAATAATTTTCTATGATTTTAATCTACTGTGAGCATCAGTGTGGCCATGTAGTGGGTGTTTCTTGTCTTTGATCTTCTAGGTGTATTCTATTTTATTTGCCACTGCTCTCCTTATGTCTGGTGGGGCAATTCTGGCAACTAGGTGGAGACTATTGACATTCATTGGCTTAAGGCACCCTGTGATGCACCTGCAAATTTTGTGGCACGCATTGTTTAGCTTTTTTTCCATGTGGCAATCTTTTTCAAACTGGAAATGAGTATTAAACTGCCAAATAACACAGTTCAAGTGCAGTAGTTTGTAATGTTTTTGGATTGGCCCCTGTAACAGGGAGCCAGGGATTCCTGTTACTTTAAGAGGAGAAAGGCAGCAGGGTAAAACTTGCAATTTGGCATAAGTAGCTGATTGAGGTCCAGCCGGAAAGGAAGCAGCTGAAGAAACATAAAGACAGGAGCCCCAAAATTATAACTGACTAGTTAGGAGCAATCCATTCTCCAGTAAGCAGAGCCCATAGAAGTAGTCAAAAGGGAGTATGCAGAGCTGGTAGGCAAGCAGCAGCAGGTAAGGGATGGCTGCCCATTAAGCCAGGGAGACCAACCTGAAACTGGTCAGGGGGGCATCTGACGGGAAGGATGTATAAACCCTGGTTCTGGTGTCAGAGAAAGCACTTTGGCCAAGAGTTCTGCAAAGAAAGGAGTTTCTGAAAACACAGGCTGCTAAAAGAGAGGCTGCAGACCCAAACAGGTGATATGGAGGCTGGGGGAGAGGCAGCCAATAGGGAAAAGTTTTTCAGCAATACAAGCCCTGAAGCAGGGTCTGAGTTTTAGCTTGAAGCAGTTTATTTGTGTTAACATTTTGTTTTGACAAGAGACTTGGCTTGTTGCTGCAGGGGTAGTTTGGAGGCCACAGGTGCTGCCTGAGGGGCAGTCAATACATTGAGATCTGCCAGGTGAGGGCACAGGGAGCTGAGTGGGTGGAAAACCATCAGTTTAGAGGCAGCATATTTTCCAGAGTAAGGGACTTGGGGAAGTGAAGGAAGGGTCAGAGGCCTAGTATAGGATAGAAGGAAGGCCAAGGAAAGGAAACCTGAGAAACATTGGTGTGGCTATGGGGAGAGCTGGAGGCCACAGTTATAACTCCTGAGGCACAGTTAAGGCAAAGAGGTAATATTTAGGGTCTGTAGGACCACAATTGGTCTTGATAAGGTAGAGACGTCCTGAGGTGTGTGTTAAAGGGGAAGCACACCCTGGAGAAGCAGAGAGGCAGGTTGTTGATTGCTCATGTCAGCATGACCTTGACCTGGGTGAAGTTCTGCTCCTGGTTGTTGGTACACAAATCATCTACATAAATAAAACTTTTCATGCCTGGGTGAATGGTTGATCATTTGTATAGATGTTAAGTACTGTATGTGCTAATACATTCCCTTAAAGTAGGCCATTCCTTTGGTTTGTCATTGTCTCTACTTCTTGCATAATTCAACATAGGAGGGGAAGGAAAGGCACTTTCTCATTAACCATAATATTGGAAACACATAGGTAATGAAAACTTGCACAGTCCATTTAGTGCAGGAATACAGCTATGGAGAACCAAACCCCCAACAATCAGCAGAATAGTTCAAAGAACATAGAATTATATGCCCATAGCTACATATTGATATAATTGGGCACATAATTCCATGTTAATTCTGATATTTCTACTGTTTTTCACTTGTCCCACTATGATTAGTGGGGCAAGTGAAAAACAGTAGAAATATCAGACAACAGTGTGACCTTAAATCACCTGTTGCTTAGAATATATGTCCTGTTGCAAAAACTGACAGAAGTGAAACTTCAGAATACCTTCTGAAATACTAGGAAAATGGTCCTGGATTGCAAATGAAATAGTTAAGGGTGTTTTCAATGTGATTGTTTGGAGCAGGGTGGCATAGCATAGTGATCCTTTCCATTTCTATGCAAGACAATAATAGAGCACCCTGACTCACATCTCTCCTAGAGAGTTTGAGTCATGTAATTAGTGTGGAAAGTGCTCAACTTTTCAATTCTCTTTTCACTTTACCACTTTTCTCTGCTGTCTGTCTATGTCTTTCTATCTGTAACCTGGTAACAATGTTGCATGTTTAAAACAGAAGTCCAGATGACAGGAGCAAAACTGATTTCAAAAGGGTTTGGGTGGGAACCTGCTCCATGGGCTCTTTAAATCTTTCAGAATTATCCAAAGACCCCATTCCCCACAAGAACATCTGAAGGGGGAAAAAATCAAATTGGGGTTTTTGTTTTGTTTTTGTTTTTGTTTTTTTTTTACAGTGAGAGGTTATTGAGGTGGAAAAAGCTATTAAGACCTAAACAGGGAGGTCTGAGGCCTCCTACTTATTCAGTAGGGCCTTGACTGTATCTGATTCATATTCTAGTGGATTGGCCTTTTGTGCCCTGCTGAAAAGCCATAAAGGCAGTGACAGCAAGAATGACTGAATCACAAGTGCGCCCTTTTCTCATTTTCATCCTTGCTCTCCTCTGTGTCTGACTTTATTAGAAAGTCAAATGCAGTAGCATTTTTAAAGGTTTTTTTAAAGCCTTTCTTCTCTGTTTCATGCTGTACACCCTGCTCACTGGATTCCCACTGACAGTCTAACTGCTTCCTGATGGACCACATGGTTATCTGAATTTACTTTTCTCTCTCTGCTTTATACTGTTTTGCATATTATACTGATTTTAAGCTAAGGATACAACTTTCTTTCCAATGTTTTCACTTGTAACAGTCTAAATTAAATTCAAATATAGTATGGGAAATATATATATGATGGTTTGTGATACATATATTAGTGATGGTTTGTGGTAATATATTTTAGCATACTGTCATATACATATATTATACACACACACACACACACACACACACATAGTCTATATATAGACTATGTGTGTGTGTATAAAAATGTATATGACATATGACGTATATGTATATTGAAATATGACATGTATGACATATGACACATATGTGTATATGACATGTGACATCTATATAATGACTATGTGCATGTACACACACACACACACAACATCATATATGTGTGTGTGTGTGTGTGTGTACATCTATATAAGTTTTGTGATGCAGTTATGCCAAGAGACTTTGTCAGGGTTGCCGACCACTCCTCCCCAGACAAGGGAGGTCCATAAAGTAAGGGACTGTACTTAACTTGAAAAGCTTTACAATCTATTTAAAAATAAGATGTAGAAGAGAGACATAATAAAAATGGAGTAGAGAGAATAGAGAGGATGCGGAATACAGAAAAAAATAGACATAGTAAAATGCCCTTCCCCAACCTCCATGTAAATAAGCAGGAGATTTAAATCCACCTTTCTTGGCCCCTCAATTTTCTCTTTATAATAGTAACAGTGGGAAATGAGGAATTTGAAGGGCAATGGGTTAGTCGGGGGGGCGGGGTTCATATTAGTGTGGAGAGACACTTATATGAATAATATCTAATATAAGAAGGCATATAGGTACTGTGGTAAAACAGAAAATGGCTGCTGATAAATCCTTAAAATGCTTTCAATGTTCCATGCTGACAAAAAAATGGCCTGCCCATGCTGATTATGAATATATTAGAAGTGGTTTGCGTAATTGGAAATATTTAAACAGTAGATAAAAAGCAGATACACTGAATGCCATGACATTTACTATGCAGTGGTCTTTCAGTGGTCCCGCCTGCTCTGCATGGACATTAAAGAGTGGTGCTTTTACTATCAGCTGGGTTTGTTCCTGTGTCCTTGACCAAAATTTGTCTTTCCTTCTCCTGTTGTGCAATGTGTTTTTCATTGGTCTGCTGTGTGCCAACCTCCACCCCCTGAAGGCATTTCAGTATGTGTATATAGCTGTGTATATGTAGCTGTAAAATTTTTGGAGGCCTTTCAGAATGAAAAGTGATATAGAAATGACAAATGGAAAAATATCATAATTATAGATGGTCTCAAACAAAAAACTTGGACTGAGATTCCTAACTCCCACGACTAAGGCTGTTAAAATCCAGTGTTCAGGCTTAGCTTACTATAGAGAGAAGTCCTATCAATCATATTCAGATGCAGATTAAAACTTTCCTAAATTTCAGAAATGCTTAGTATGCACCTATCACCACTACATAAAGTTTAGCTTTAACTCTTCTTTAAAATGAAGTAAACTACAGTAAAAGGACTGAAGACAATGAAACCCCACACAAGAATGGTGAACAATGAAATGAAGAGAAGCCCTGAACAAGGGCTGTATTTATCTCAACAAGAGATGAATACTGGATTGGGGGGAGCACACTTTGTGCTCATTTAGTCCTCAAAGAATATTCAAAAAATGAAGATTGGTGGATTTCTGCCTCTATTGATTGGCGGGCAATCTAATAATAGGAGACCCTTCTTTACCAGGAGCTTCAGCAAAATGCTAAGCACAAATAGTGAAGTAAAAATGACCCTCAGAGCTTATTAAAACTAATAAATACTCAGGTTTCCCTGCACCTAGGATCAAGACCCTAGACATTAAAACAAATGGACAGATATGGTCTCACTCTTTGTGCTCCTTACACTGTTTTGTTGTGCAAAGGAGGATTTCAGACCCTCTGGAAAAAAAAAAAAAAATCTCTCAGCATATAGTAACATGAGACCAAACTATGGAGTCAATGGGAATTAGCTGTAGCTAGTTGGATGGCAGAGTTTGGGTCCCGAATATATATGTGGCATGAACATGAAGTCCTTTTGTGCTGTACAAGTTGTGAAACCTCAATGAAGTTAATGGATGAGCTGCAATGCCGTAGCATGCCGTTGCAAGGGGGTGGGGTGGCGGCGAGTGGAATAACCACCCCAGGCACCAAAGTGAAAGGGTGCCAACAGGTGCCGCCCAGCTGGGGCAAGACAAGGGATGGAGCTAGAAGTGGCTCATTGGGGGTGGCACAGGGATGGGGGAGGGCAGCTCCTGCCACTGCATGCAGTCCTGGGCAAGCATGGGTGGGGCATGTGCCCCTGGATCTGTATGCAGGGTGAGGGCGGGCTGCTGCTATGGGCTGTGGCCCAGGCGTCAAACTTTATTGCTGTCACACTGATGAGCTGTACCTCAGAACAATTGGAAATGAGCATTTTTGTTTTGTTGTGCATGTATGTGCTGTGCTGGTAGCCCTGGATCCAAAGAAATCTGTGGGTACATAATTTCAATTTCTGCTGTCGGAAACCATTTGCAATCAAAAGAAAACAGCAACATATAAGGGGAGTTGCTCTTTGACGTGTGCGTGCATTTAGCTGAACAGTCTTTCAGTCGCAATGAGTTTCTCCAGGTGATTTCTTCTGCCGTCAGAAGCAAGCTTGGTTTGACAGAGCCAGGAGAAGAGACACAATTGTCAAATGTTAAGTTCTCAGAGTAAAGGCAGCTTTCAAAACACACCGCAACAAAATCCCAGTGTTGCTGTTACCGTGGAGACAGCAAAAGCAAGAGTGGTGGGGGGGTAGATTAGGAAAGGAAGGTGGGAGAATTTGGAAAGAGACACTTTTAAGGTCTATTTTTCATGCAGAATAGCTGCTTTGCTCTATTTTATCCCATATTACTACAATTTCTCTTCATCAAAATGGGAACCGGTAAAGGTTTAAACAATAGCTCTATACAAAAGGTCAGGCATCTTGACTACGTTGCCTGTATTTTTCTCTTGATAGGATTATGTGAGGGCTTTTCTGTGGATTCTCTTTCAGAAGCACCGGAAAAAAAAAAACAATGGTGAGTCAAAAAACACGTTGATTACAATTTAATTAGATATTAGTATCTTCCAGCAGTGACCTCTCTGCCCCAGCACTATATTTTGTAACAAAATATAATCACATTTTTTTAACATTTGTAAACTCTCATAGAAATGAGAGACCCTTCAAAAGTTGTTCAACTAAAAGAGGCAGCAAAGAACTGCTTTATATATAATATACTCACAAAGTTATCCACACATAAAAACAGGGCTTGAACATCATCTATCGATGGCCCTTTCACCAAAAAACCCCAAAATCTGCTTTATTATTTTCAGATGTTATCTTTGTTTTTAAGAGCGAGGGGGCTTTATCAATATTTGAATGCCTGGCTTAGCATCACTTTGTGAAAGGCATAAAGCTTGAGGGAGCAGAGCCAATATTTCTCTCCCCATGCAGCTTTCTTCATGTTTTGCAGATTAAAAGCTGAGGTTCCCACACCTCTGTCATCCCCCCTCAGTCCTGCAGCAGTCTGTTCTGTCAGGCTTAGGCTCCATCACAAACATATGCCTTTTGATAATGCCTCTTATTCTTGTAACTCTTTCAGTTCTTCCGGTGACAGCCTCTTCTCCCCATAATTACACTGGTTCTCAGTCATGGCCTACAGCAACTTCTATAGCTCTGGTGCTGATCTTCCTTCTTCATAAACATTTGCAATCATGGTTTTAACTTTGTGAGTCAAGTCAGGATTAGCGTTCAAGCCCCCAAAAGAGAAACACTGTTACTTTCTACTTTGTATCTTAATTTCCCTGTTTTCTTGTTGTTAATCAATTTACATTTATGTTAGGGAAATATAGAGAAAGGATGTATATTTACTAATGTATTAATATTAATCTATTCAAAGCAGAGCTGGCAGCACTCCTTGTATTTAAGGTTTCCTGTTGCTTTCCATTAAACGAGACCTATTTTCATTTGTTGGTAACTTTGAGAAAATTTAAATATTTGGGCTGAAAATGTTCTTGCCAAGTGACTGCTTGAGGCTGAATTCTTTTGAAAGTTTTATCTTAAAGAGTTCATCTGCTTCTGAATGTGAAAATGAGAGAAAATAGGGGCTTTGTTTCCCCCTTGTTAAAAAAAAGAAACAGAAAAATCATAACATATTATTGAGAAGTACTACTGTCTCCAAAGGAACTGAAATATAGGAAATACAAAATAAAATAGTCTTTTACCAGCATGGACATTTGCACAAATATGGTACACATATAAGTAGTGCTGGGGTAAATGCTTTTAGCAAAGAGTCAACTTATTAATAAACTGTGGTTTTATGGGGGTTATGTGTATTCATTTGTGAATAGAATAAGCTACAAAAATGAAGGGGAGGGGAAATTTAGAAAAGCAAAAACATCTCAATGCTTTCTAAGTGAAACATTTCAACATTATCTTCAAAAGGAGACTAGACAGTCACCTTGCTGGGGTCATGTAATCCCCAGTTATCTTTCCCGCATGGTGCAGGGGGCTGGACCCGATAATCTTCCGAGGTCCCTTCTGGCTTTACAGTCTATGAATCTATAAATATTTTGTTTCAAAATATGGTTGTTTTATAATCAATCTGTATTTGAAAAAGACAAAAAATGGATGACTACTTATGAAATGAAACAAAAGGTTTTAGGGTGATCCAACATTAGTCCCCCCACACTTAGTTTTTTCACTTTGGGCACCAGACAAAAAAGCAAACATTACAGATCCAGTTGTAAGTTTCTAAAAAAATGTGCACATGCTCAGCAGTGAGTTGGTAGGGCTGCGTGTCCAAATTCTCTGAAGATTCCACCTATAGTAAGCAGTTTCATGTCTCCTTCCAGCTGTTTCTTAGCAACAAGACTGTTCATACATTACCCTGCCTGTTCCAATATAAGGTCATAGATTCTAAGTAGGACTTCTTCTGAAACCTGGGGCAGGAGTTAAGACAGTAGGAGAGTTTGAAGAATGTTTGAAAAGTAAGAGGAGAACATGAGATGGCAGGAAGAAGTAGGAAGACAAGGACAGAAGCAGGAATTAGAGTGTGGGTAGAAACAAAGGGATATAAACTGCAAGAATGTATAACCAATAGCATAGGGTCTCCTTAGGAATCAAAAATTGAAATGAAGGGTCAGATTCTACTCCTCCTATTAGGTGCTTAAGTGTAATTCTATTCTATCCTTGAGTTCGTGAAAAATGATTAATTTAAAAAGTGTGTGGGTCTCTGTCCTCCCTGCTTTTATTTATTTATTCATTTATTTGCGACTCAATCTTAAGTGTAAGATGGTAATGTATTACAAAGTTGCAGGGACTCAGTGGAATAAAAATGCCCTTAGGTGCCTGTCTACTTAGATGTCTAATAGGTGGAATGGAATCTGGATGAAAGAGTGTGGGAAATCACAGAGACATCGTGTTACACAAATTGCCAATTGCTCAAATCATGAGCAAGACCTTATGAGGGAGGATAAGGCAAGATGCCGCATTTATTGATTAAGCGCCTAATACGCGCGCGCACACACACACACACCCCCTCCCCCCCCACACATTCATACCCCAATTTCTGTTCTGCGCTGGTACACATTGCCAGTCTTATCAGTACTTGGATGAACTTAGTGGCCAGCCAAGTTGATCATGCATAGGGAGCCAGGCTCCTGCCGGTCCATCTTGTCAGATGAACTCTCTGGATGACAAGACCCAAAATCAATATGTCTCGCCCCATCTTTTATAGCCTTGTCAATTTGCCCAGTCCTCTGGGCTTTTTCCTTCAAGGTTGATTGCTGCTGTTCTCTCGCTGGTCTGGGGTGGACTCTTCTTGATTTGGTCTTTTATCTGTCTACATTCTTCAGCCAGTCATCAGCTGATGTTTTCTTTTTTCACAGACACACTCTCACCCATTCTCTCACACATACAGCATACAAAGGTCAAACACTTACGTCAAGCTACAGAGAAATACAAAACAGAGTTTAAGGCAATGCAAAAGTCAAGAAAATACTTAAGATTAAAAGCAACAGGCAGGAAGTCTACATGTATAAGAAAAGGCCTGACCCCCTGCATTCCTCTGCTGTCAGTAAATAGATGTGAACCCTCCTCCCATACACCCCTTCTAGTGTTTGGTGCAATTTATTGCTGTCAGTTGTTGTATAGTTCAAGTGGTAGATGGCCATGCTGAAGGATCTACAGGTCTGAAATCTGGTAATGATCTAAGTCATTCCATGTGACAAATTTTACTTTTCCAGTTTCTTTAAATTAGGATATTTAATTAAAAACTTGTTAAATGCTTTCAAAATTAAGAAATGCTAGAGTTTTTTTGTGCATTTTTAATTCATCCTTGTGTTCATTTGTGTTGTACCTAAGTTATTACATTAGCATATTACAACTTTTTTTTCCTTAATTCAATAAAACCTTACTTCTGGCTTTTCCTGACTTTGGAACTTAAACATTCATAGTTTCTTGGATGTGTATAACTATGCGTTAACTAGTTAGATGAATGATAGTATATATCATAAATGCTGAGTTTTCATTATTTTAATTATTTAACTGAGTCTATTTTCCTTTATTTAGAAAACTGACCATTTAACATGACTCCTGTGGGTGGACATAACCTTAAATTATTTAAAAAGGGGG
>NW_005842169.1:1571723-1587909 GCF_000455745.1 Alligator sinensis | reverse complement strand
AGCCACCTTGTTTGCCTTTCTGATTTAAGTGTTATATGTGTTCACTCCCATTCTGGTATAAAGGTACATACAAGCGATTCCATTGGTTGAAATGTTCTGTGAACAAATGTTCATAGCACTTTAACTGTTGAAAAAATGGTCGATACAGTGGAAATCTCCACCACATTGGACAAGGTTGATCATCTCATTTCAATCTGGGATAAGAGAGGCAGAAGATATGATAACAAGCATTATGGTCAGCCTTCATTGATGTAGAAAAGGCATTCATAAACATCAAACCAAAGTAATATAACAGGAGGTAATATAGTCATAGAAGTTAAAACTACTTAGTAAATGACAAAGTTGGCAGTTCCATTATGCTGGTATCAGTTGACAAGTTCTTTGTTGTGCTCACAATCAGAGAGACTGTTATAGTGGGATGCCAAATGTGCCATTTGGCTGTGTACCATGTTAAAAACCGTTTGAAATAAGTATATTGTCAAATAAATATATTTTTATCCATTTTATCATTTACCTAATGTTATCAAATACATTGGTGGCACAAACAGGAATACATTCCAGGCATCAAGACTCTGGATCTCTTCATTTTAGTAGACAAAGATCTTTCTAACAGCTGTTATTGGGTCTTTACTCTCCCAGTACTTTGATTATTTAATAGCTCATATCAGACTTAGATTTGAAAGAAATGAAGAAGAAAACCATGGAAACTGGATGAGATGAGTGGCACAAGCTTATGCACTATATACAAAGTGAAGATGATAGTTGCTTCACTTAGCAACTGCTTAATATATGTGTAACAGGGAGCCAGAGAATGCAGCAGGCGCTCAGGCTAGCCCCTAATTAAAAGTGGAAACTTCTGAGTGTGGCTGACAGGAAGAGGGGCAGAGCTTCAAAGCAGATAAGTCAAGGTCCTTAGCCAGAGAGGGCAGTCTTGTCCTACAGGCAGCAGGGAAAGGAGCTCCTGAGCAGGATGGCTGCAGAAAAGGACTGACCAGCACCCAGGCTGTCCCTGAGAGATTCAGGTATAGAGCCAAAGGGAATTTACAGGACAGGAGACCACACATGGGTGCCTTAGAGATGCTCCATATTTTCAGCCGTATCAGGGGCAAGCTCCAGCTGTGAGAACCAGGGCCTGATCCCTAACAGGGAGATAGGAGAAGGCTCCAGCTGACAGGGCCAGGGTCTGAGCCTCAGCAGAGTGAGATGGGCCAAGTACCCAAGCTAAGTGATACAGGCCAAAGCAGAGTTAGATGGGCCAAGAGTCAGACAAGGCTGAGGCTCAGAAGCTGGACTACAAGAAATGGGCCTAGGCTGGCAGAGTAACCAGAAAACTAAAGCCAAGTGGGCTGAATCCCATACAAACTGGTGCATTTATCTAGAATAAAATCTGTGAGTCATAGGTGGCTGTAGGGGCTTGATCCTGCTACAATATAGTATGAAAATCAGTTTAATAACATTTTAAAATTCTAGAACAGACAAAAATGGCATAAAAAACCATGAAAGCCCAATATAGTGGCAGTAAACAGCAGTATACTGATAAAAATCTATGCTGCTGACAGAGCTGGGTTGATGTCGTTTATTGGATTCTGAAGTGGCTCTAAAGGTCACAGAAGCCTGTTTATACAGTATATAACATTATTACAGACTAATAGAAAAAGGTAACTCACTCAGTCCCCCGGTTACTGCTTGGTTTCATTGAATTTCAGTACTCATTTCTAGCTAATTAGAAATAAAATTAAATTTCTGTCAATGGCAGGTGGTGGTTGTATTTTTTTAACCACAGAAGAACTGGTCTAAATGTTACTCCCACTTTTGCAAGAAAATGGAAGATTTAACCGTCTGGGAATTTTGTGAACGTGTGTATACTACGTTATTAACCATTATGAACAAGATCCTCAGTGATGAAACCAGTCACTCCGTTGGTGAAAAGGGAGTTGCATTTAAATCCAATGAGGATCTAGACCATTGTTATTAGGGGAAAAGCCTAATTTTAAATGTCATTACACTTTCTTTTTATATATTCTGTATTTATTCAGAAAGCAGCAACTGAGGGGCAGAATCTGATTACTGCACAGTTATAAGCTTTCCTATTTCTTTCCGGGCTTTGGATTGAATCCAGTGTTAATAAAAACATGGGAGTTTGGGCGCTTGATTTGACTTATACAGTAAACTAAGTATTTGTTAAAATGTTGAAAAATTGTAGGGTGTTGTGTCTAGATATGTTTGGTAAAGCTGGTCAGACATTCTTCCACTGAACCATTTTCTGTTGGAGAATGCACATGTTCATCTAAATCAAAACTCTTTGTGCTAAAAAGGGGATTTGGGAGCCTAGAAGTATCAGCTGAATCAGGGGTCTTGGACCTAGGCAACATTTTCTTCAAAGGCTTCCAAATTCCTGGATCAATTTCAGTCCATTTCATGCACTGATGAGAATTCAGGAACCTGGACAGACATTCAAAAAGCCAGAGCCTGAATTGATTCAGTCTTTTCAGGTCAGTCTAACCTGCCAAGATGAAATGATTTGCAAGTGCACAGACGTTACCTCTGGATGGAGAAAATGCAGGCACATCCCTGCAGTTGCTCAGGCCAGGAGCTCGGAGAGCAGGAGGTGTTAAAGCACTCCCTCACCTGCAGGGAAGCTGTGCTGAGGGGATGGCCAGTTCCAGCAGTAGCCTGGTCTGAACTGACCAGGGAGGGAGTTTAATTCCCCCCTCCTTGTCCCGCCTGTATGGACCTGCACTGGGGTCCAATGGGTACTCCCCCCTCACTATTGCAGTGGCGGGGCTGGGTGTAGCCAAACATCAGCCAGCATGGCCCCATGAGGTAGAGGGGCAGGGAGGGAGGTTAATCCCCTCTCTGCCCCCAGGGCACCACAGTGGCATCTGTCTGCCCCAACCACCATTGTTCCTGCCCTCTCCCTGCTTGGGGCAAGCGGCAGAATAAGCCCATCCTGCTTCCATCACCGGATGCCAGAGGGATGGGGGAAATCCCCATCCTTGCCCCCCTGCCTAAGTGGCCCTGTTATCTAGGCTCTGTCCGTGCCCCTAACCCTGCCACTAGAGTGGCAAGGGGGAAGGGTTCTTGATGGGGACAGCAGCCCCTGTCATGGTGTTTGGGGAGCGCAAGCCTCTTCTCAGTGGGAAGCCATGCTGCAGAGCAGGCATTCTTCCGCCAGGAAGGGGCTCACACTCTAGGAAACCATGACAGGGACTGCTGCCCCTGTCACGGTTATTCCCCCATCACCATTCCAGTGGCTGGGGGGGGAGGGGCCCTGACGCAGGCCTGCAGGGCCCCTTAACTGGAGGGCAGGAAGTGGGATTATTCCCCTCTCTGCCCCTGGGGCATTGTAGTGGGATCTGTCCACCCTGATCACTGCCACTGCTGCTCACTCTGTGCTTGGGGCAAGCAGCAGAATAAACCCTCTCCTGCCCCCTCTGGTGTCCCCTCCTGCCCCCTTATTCTGCCACTTGCCCCAAGCACAGAGTTAGCACCTGCAGCACCGGTTGGGGTGGCAGATTCCACTGAGGTGCCCCAAGGGCAGAGATGAGAATAACCCCCTTCCCTGCCCTCCACCTAAAAGGCCCTGCTGGCCAGCATCTGGCCCTGCCCCAACCCAGCCTCTGGAGTGGCAAGGGGGAGTGACTACGATCAGGGAAGCAGCTCCTGTCATGGTTTCTTGGATTACAATCCCTTTCCTGGTGGGGAATGGCCTACTGCACAGAATGACCCCTTGCTGAGAAGAAGCTTGCACTCCCCAGACATTGTGACTGGGGCTGCTGCCATCAAGATCCCTGCCCCCTTGCTGCTCCTGCAGCTGAGTGGGGGTGTGGCCAGAGACCAGCCAGTACAGTCCCTTTTGTGGGGGGAATAGGGAGTGGGGTTATTCCCCCTTCCCTCCAGCATCTTTCGGAGGGGGCAGAAAGGGGTTATTCCACTGCTTGCCCAAGCAGGGAATAAGCAGTGGTGGTAGTGGCAGTCAGGGCAGGCAGACCCAGCTGCAGTCCCCCAGGGGCAGTGGAGGTAGAGGAGGGAATACCCCCCCTCCATGCCCCCTCTGTCTGGCCATGCTGGCTAGCATCTAGCTGCTCCCCTCCTCCCCCCCCCCGGCACCGCTGCTGCAGCAGCAAAGAGGTAGCACCCAGCAGACTCCAGCTTGGGTCCCTGCTGGTGGGATAGGGAGGGGGAAATTAAACCCCTCCCTGCCCAGTTCATCCCAGCCTATGGCCCCTGCCCTGCCCCTGGAGTAGCTAGCAGAGAAATGCAGTTTAGTGCTGGTGGGACAGGAGAGGGAGGCAGGGATAGCCCTGGAGTCTCTGGCTGCATTGGTAGCCTCAGGGTTTAGGGACAAGTGCTTCTATTAGTTTGAGGGCCCCTACTCCTGTTCATTCAGTTCTGGTAGTAAATGAGATACTATGGGGATGAGAGCCATAAAGGTAGACCCCAAAATGCTGGTAAGTTTCCACAGAAAGCACCCCGATGCATAAGAAATCTGAAATTCAAAAGCCCTCATATTCTCGGCTGCTCTCTCTTACAACTCTGGTAATGCCTTTGCACATGTCCAAACAAACTCTTCTGAAAACCACATCTATGATTTGTTGTGTGTGTTTTTATACACAATAAATGTGATGGTGTTCCTTTAAATATGACTGATTTAGCAGATTTGTACAGGGGAGTGCTATAGTTTCTCCTGGACATAGATAATTTGAAGTCCGCTGTATATATTCTCCTAAACAAAGTTCAAATATAGTCACAGAAATCAAATGGTACTGAAAACATAATGTTTTTAGTAGAGTTTATAACATCTCAACATTTATGATTTTATTTATCTGCAGTAACCACCAGAACTCATTCCTAGATTTAGAATAAGTGCTTCATGCATCACTCCAAAACAATCCCTCTTTGCACTTGTTATTCTACCACTTTACAAATTCTACCTATGATGCCATCTCCTCCAACTCTTGTACTACTATATCTTAAATATCCAAAGAATATGAGTGTAGTAGACCCTAAATGTCTTTCCCACAATTAATCTCCCTACAGAAGTATTTCTCTGGACTACAAGGTATTTGGGGCAAGGATTGTTCTGTAAGGGTGCGTCCAGATGAGCGTGCACATGCTTGTTGCCCCGCCTCAAACCCCTTTGAGGTGGGGCAACAGGCACATGCGGGAACAAAAAAAGGTTCCTTGCACTGCAAATTTGCAGTGCAGGGAGAAAATTAGACCCCTGGATATCCAGGGGTCTAAAAAAAACTGCTCCGCAATAGAGTGGAGCAAGGCATGGTTCAAGACCGTGCCCAGAGCCACTCCTCCAAAAGAGACACTCTGGTTTTGGCCAGTGTCTCTTTTGTGTTCCTGCTGCCCCCAGCATTTAGAGGAGGGGTTTGGAGAGTGGTGGGGGGGCGATGTCCCTGGGGCTTCAAGGCAGGGGGGAGGGTGAGGACCTGGCCCAAAACCCTGAGGCTCGCTAGTCCGGCCTTGCACTGGAGTGGGTCTCACGGCTCTGGGAAAAGCATACACGAGCCATGCCTCCTGGAGCCCTGTGACCCACTCTGGTGCAAGGCTGGACTAGCGAGCCACATGGGGCTGGGCCAGGTCCTCACTTCCCCGGCAGGCACAGGGGGCAGAGGCAGGAGCTGGCCCTGCGGCCCAGCCCATGCTGACAGGAGCTGGCATGGCATGCGGTTCCCACGTGCCTTGTCGGGTCCTGCCGCGGCTGGGCCCTTCCTATAGGTATAGGACCTGGCCCAGCATGTGGAGAAAAGCTGGGTCCTGCTGGCCCTGGGGCTGCTTGTGCTGCTTGGCAGCCGGGTGGCATGAGCAGCCCCAAGGCTGGCAGAACCAGGCTCAGCTCTGCACGCTGGGCTGGGCCGAGGAACACGAGCCTCCTGGGGTCAACAGGATGCAGCTCAGCTCTGCACGGTCCCTGCATGCCGGGCTGGGCTGGGGATCATGAGCTGCCCGGGCACCATGCAGCTTGTGCTCCCCAGCCCAGCCCACTGTGCAGGGACCATGCAGAGCTGAGCTGTGTCCTGTCAGCCCCAGGCAGCTCGTGTTCCCCAGCTCGGCAGGTAGAGGCCATGTGGAGCTGAGCTGGGTCCTGCCAACCTTGGGGCTGTTTGTGCCACCTGGCTGTTAGGCGGCACAAGCAGTCCCAGGGCCAGCAGGACCCAGCTCAGCTCCATGTGGTCACCGTGCTCCAGGCCAGGTCCTGCAGCTATAAGAAGGGCCCGGCCATGGCAGGACCTGGTGTGGCATGCGGGAACCGCATGCCGTATTGGCTCCTGTCAGCACGGGCTGGGCCCCAGGGCTGGCTCCCACCTCTGCCCCCTGTGCCTGCGGGAGGTAAGGATCTGGCCCAGCCCCATGTGGCTCACTAGTACGGCCTTGCAGCGGAGCAGGTCACAGGGCTCCGGGAGGCACGGCTCCTGTGCTCACCTCCCAGAGCTGTGCAACCCACTCCAGTGTAAAGCCAGACTAACGAGCCTTAGGGATCTGGGCCCAGCCTGGCTGGGCTGCAGAGGGGCCGCAGGACCCAGCTGGGCCTAGCATGCAGTTCCCACATGCTGCATTGGGTCCTTTCATCATGGGATCAGCCCCGCTGGGCTGCAGAGGGGGCCCAGGACCCGACTGGGCCTGGCACGCAGTTCCCACATGCTGCACCGGGTCCTGCTGCCACAAGACCAGCCCGGCTGGGCAGCAAGAGCAGCCCCAGGGCCAGCAGAACCAGGCTGGGCTCGGCACATGGTACCCTTGCTGCTGCTGTTAAAGGTTAGTTATGGGCCCTGGGCAGGGGGGCTGGTGGCCCTTTGGGGGATAGGGGCTGTGGCCTTCCAGGGGGGAGCTGGGACCCTGGGCAGGGGGGGCATTCCATGTGCTGTGTGGGGGGAGCTCTGCACCCTGTTGGGGGCCAGGGGACCCACCCTTCCTGAGCAGCTCCCACACAAGGTCCACCACACCCACAGTGCCCCCAGCAATTGCCCCATTCCTACCCACAGACCAACCCACATCCCTCCACATCCACCCACCCACCTTCCTCCACACACCTTATCACCCCCTTTCTACAAACACAACATCCCCCCATCACACACCCATCATGTATGAAGAAAAACAAAAGCACAGATCAACACATACAGGTATTTAGAATTTATTTTTGCATGATGATAGAGACACTGGTAGGCTTCCAAATTGCTTTAACATTGTAAATATACCAATAAAGCATTACCCAACTTATCACTGTCTCTCGCTCTCTCTAGATATATATCTATATCTCTCTATATATGTGTGTGTGTAGAGTGGTTTTTTGTTTTAAATATGGAAAAACATGGATTTTGGGGTATTTTAAAAAATGGATTTGGGATGCTGCTGCAGCAGTCCAGCTGGCACAAGGGGTAGTGTCTCCAGGTATCAATTGGCTGGGCCCCAGAAGCTCCAGAGAATGAGTAGCCCTGAGCTGCTTGCCAGGGCAGGTTTTTGTATGGATGGGGCCAGGATAGGGCAACTTTTTATACTGCTGGGGACGGCACAGGTGCTGGCCCTGGGCTCTAGCTCTCCCTGGCTGCAGATCCAGGAGAAGCCAGGCAGGGTTATTTTGCCCCAAGTGGCACAATTTGCTCCACATCAAAGTGCATGTCTGAGCACGTGCGCTGAGGCAAAAAGCCTGGGCTCAAATTTGCACTGCTTCTATCTGAGCTGCTGCAAGCGCAGGTGCTTGCATGTGTGGACGCACCCTAAAATGCTATCCAAAGCTATAGTATTATAAAGCTAACAGGAAAAATGTGATAATCGAGGAGTCCTACTACAAGCTAGAACAGTGACAAGTATATTCTATGAATTTAGGAGACATTGTTTAAAGAGTATTTTTTGCAATAAATGTATTAAAAATAGAATCTCCTTGGACAAAATATTCAGCTGATGTAAATGAATGAAGCGTGCCAATGTGAATTCAATACGCAATGGTACATAAGGGCTAGGATCGTAGGATCTCTAATGTAATCACTGTTAAAGTTACAATTATTACTGATTAAAATGTTAAAGTTGTCAGAATCCAAAAAGTAAATATATGATAAATGTTGACTTTTATATTTAATATATATCACTGAAATAACTGGGTTAATTCCATTCATCAACGACAGAAATATTGGACCTAATTTATTATTGTTAGAGGCGTTTGTTTTTTTGATTGTTTTCAGTCATTAAACATCTTGTGATCTTAAGTGATAATCTAAAAATATCCTAGCCCAGTGAGACTTTTGTGTTAGAAGTATATTGCTAAGCTTGGAGAGTGGATGCATCTAAAATGGCCACATTTTTTACCATTCATGTTAAGCATGAGGGGTGGAGAGGGGAAGCAAACCTTACTTTTTAGTTTTACGTTAAAACATTTTATCCATCATTTTACATGTCAAATGTTAATAATTGGTTAGAAAATGCTACATATCATTAAAATTTTTAACTTATCTAAAAATTTTTGTGACAATTTTATGTATAGCCTGTTTCATTATTCTTCTAAACTCCACTGCAGAGTGGGTCCACTAAATGTTAATAGGAATTTGTAAAATTGAGTAAATGAACTTGTGCTTGTAAGTTTAAGGGATAGGCTATTCTAGTACTATCTGGGATCCTACCCAGCAGGTTCCAAGGAGACTTCGGTCCAGATAATGCCTTCATTATGGTTTAAACAGCCACATCTTAGCTAGGCATAGATAATTCAACAGTAGCTTCTGAACTAGGATAAAAAAAGTAATATTAAGCTATTCAAATGGATTGCATGCATTTTTAGAAGAGGCAAAAAACCAGTGAGGTTGTTGTCACATTTTAAAATTACGAATGGATTACCTAATTACTTGTCTTAGACATCATGAAATAATGGGCTTACTGAATTAACTATGTACTAGGCAATTCAAGGACCAATCCTGACACTTTCCTGCTCCTTAGCATTCTGGGATTGTGGATTTTTTTTTCTTTTTACCTTCCTAAATTCCTCCCTTGAAGGGATTGGCAGTTTCAAACTATCTTACAAAAGACCTAAAGTCTGGAGGAAAAAAATCCCACAATAAATACTTCTATCTATTCAAAAAGCAACAGAAAACAGTCTGCAAAGGACCAGGAGAGCTGGAATCAAAGTTATCCTGATCTTAAAGATGTTAGGAAGACTTTTTTTTTAAGGATGATATAAAGGCATCTGGCCTTTGAAATCTTGAAAACCTCTACTTTAAAAATTTAGAGTTCTATAAAATATAGCTAGGCATTAACCTAATTTTTCAGATCTTATTCCCTCTTTTCTTCACATTCAGCTCACACAGAGTAAGTCACCTCTGATCTGAGTGCTTCACAACCTGACTGCTCTACCTGGCCCAATATCTTAAGGTGATGATTAACCTACATGCTCTTCAGAATGCAACAGAATTCACAAGCGTCTCTCTCCTGCTGAGCCTGCCTCTGTCTCTCTCTTTCTAGTAGGAACCGCCAGAGGAAACACTTTCCAAATGGAATGAACATGCTGCAGTCAGTTTGAACTCCTCTTACCCTCAGGTAAGAAACACCTTACGTGAAAGGAAGGGGCCAGACAATAAACTGAAGTAAATCAAGGTAGCTCCTTCAATTAAGACCATTTGTACCCACTGACAATTAAAATAAAATGGGAGGTTTTTTTCTGAATGACAGAGATGGCATAAGGAAAATTAAAAACTGAGCTTTTCTATTTCTTTGAAAGGTAACAGAAAACATTGCTCTGTAGTACTGCCTGTAGAGTAAGATGTCCATGCAGATGCACCTGCTTGTCTTCATGCTAAGATGCAGTAGGTAAATTATGTGACTAAGAACTGCACCCTCACCCTGCCTTCCTGTATGTCCCTGAAAGGCAAATGCTGAACACTGCCTTCTCTCTGTGACTTTTCCTCACAGCTTTTTATCTGAGATTAGTCTCTGTGCTTGAGTAGCCCCCCTTGGCACTCCTGCAAGCAAAGCACTACTGCCTGCCAAGCTGCTGAATTAATCATTGGTGAATGTAGTACCCCATCACTGAGGGCCTAGAGACTCAAAATTAACATGCATATGTTTTTATTTTGTGTGGTCCTGGCACTCAACAAAATTGCCAGAGTATGATCCTCTGCATCAATTTTTTTTTCAATAACCTGACCATCCTACAATGGATGAATTTGTTATTGCTTTTTGGTTTGTACCAGTTGTTACTTTGCACCATTAGCCAAGAACCATGCCCCTAATTGGTCCCTCTTCCTTAGTGAACAGACCATGGAGACAGAATGACTCTCCTACCCTTATGTCCACAGAACCAAAAAATAAAAATAAAGCATGATGTGAAAATTTGCAGGACTACATACTGTGCCATGTCTGCTCCTGGTGAAAAGGAAAAGAGAGCTCAATTACCTTAGAAGAAAGGTCCCTCTTAGCAGTTCTGGTGCTTGTTTAGCACTAAGGCATTTTGCCTAATGGACAATACATAGATTTTTAAATGTGGCTTTGTTTTGCATCAAAACGCAAAATGCACCATGTTTGTATAATGAAGTAACTAGAGAGAGCCTGCTACCTCAAATAGTCAATAACCAGTGGTTAAAACACTCACATAGTATATGGGAGACCCATACTTAAGTGTCTGCTCTACTTGATTTTATAGCAGAAATATATTCATTATTCATCGGCCCAGAAAGAGACTTCAGTAGAGAACAGACTAGAATTTGGGTCTTCTATAAATCCGAGTATTCTGGGTTGAGGGGCTGGGTTTCTCTTGCTCTGGGTTTGACCAGAAAATCCATTTTGAACTTCTAGAAATTTTCCTAACAAAGTTCTATGAAAGGAACTTCCCAACACATATAGAACATCATATGTCACCCTGTCACTGCATCCAATGAAGAAATAATGATACTGCCCTCCAAGGAGCTCTAATGAACATTACATGAGTAGGCCATTAAAAAAAGAAATCTACATTAGCCTTGCATTTTATTTTTCAATAAATCTGTTGTAGTTATTGTTATGTAAAAAGTATTGACTACGAAACATACTCCTAATTTTTGGAGTACTTCCTATTTCTGAAAAAAGTAATACAATTCCATTTAACAGTTTTGGTGTCTAATCTTTATTTTCCAAGAAAGACATTTGGTAAACATTGGGTGTGCCTACACAAAATGGTAACAGCAGAGTAGAATAATTCTACTGTGCATTAGTGTGGCACAAAAAACCTGTGCTAATTCACTAATGCAGAGTAGAATTAGTCTACTACGCATTAGCGTCACTTAAACATGATTATGGCACATTTAGTTAGTACCTGTTATCGCAGGTACTAACTAAATGCACCATAATTATGGCGCATTAATGTATGTGTAGATGTGTCCATTGTCAGCTAGCTCTATTCAGCAGATTTATACACTAGGCACTGAGTCTCAGGTGCCTAGTGCTGTGTGTAGACAAAATGGGAGGTGTGTGTGCACCATGCTTTAAAGCGGGCTAAATGCTTTTGCATCATTTTAATGGTGTCAGTGCTTGCACGCCTCGGTGGCATATTGCACATTAATTCCAACCACTGTAGGAAATTCGGTGGCATAACGTGCCTTAAATGACTTGGGGCACAGCAAATTAAAACTCCTTCAAGGAGTTTTAGTTTGCTGCCCCTACAGCCGCGGAGCAAAGTACTGGGCTCCATGCAGCTCTGCGGCTCTGCAGACAGCATGGCAGCAGCCCAGGAAAGCAGGCTCTGCCCAAGAAAAGCAGCGAGTCTGATTTCCACCCCCACCCAGAGCCTACCTGAGCTGTGCAGGGACCCGGTCCTTCCCTCCGCAGCTGCAGTGCCCCCCGGGACCGCCTGAGTTGGGTGCCTGTGGGTGGGTGCTGCCTGGTGGGGGGCCACCACTGCTATGGTGGGAAGCACCAAGCCCCCACCCCTCAGTCCAGAGACCACTCTGCCTACCAGCAGCTAGCCGCCTGCTACCCAGAGAGGCAGGTAAGTCAGCGGGATGTGTGCACAACACAGGGGTTTAATCAGCCCTAAATTGAAATGGTGTTTTTTAAAACCCACCGCTTCAATTTAGGGCCCCCGTCTCATCTACACATGCCCCAAGTGATTAGCTTAGAAAATACATGCAGTTGGTATTTGCAGGTCAGCTTTCAGATACTTAAACCAGATTCTATTCCACATATTAGCCTGTAAGTAGATTGAAGAACCCAAGTGTGTTTCTATTTCACCTTGCTCAAGTCCCTGAAAAGCAGATGATGGCAAATGTGGGTGGGAGTCCTTCAACTTCTCACTCCATTTTTGTGACTCAATCTTAAGGAAAGGTAATGGTGTGTTAGAAAATAGATGCACTAATGGATTTTTGGCAACATGAAAGGGAAGAGTAGGACAGCACTCAGGTGCCTAAGCCCACTTAGATACCTAAGAATAGAATTTGGATCTTAATGTCTACATTTACATTTTTACTTTGATTTTTCCCCCCCACAATATCAGTAATGTGGAACTATTTGCAATTACTTTATCTATCCTCACCTGCCATCAGATCCAGAAGATATGGAGTACATTCCCTGAGGCCCCAAGTCACCTCAGTTCTCATTCACTTTATTATGCTCAGTGGGCATGTCTATACGTGCTTTAGTACTTTATTTATTTAGTACTGTAATTTAATACGTTAGGAAGTACTAAATGATGGTGCAGTAACAGCTGTTACCGTGCTGTGTCAGTGGTGTGGTTATTTTTAGCTACTACATCACTGTAGTGATGCGCTATAGCAAGGGAGTGCATTGCTACAGTGACATAGCTGCAGTGTCATGGTTTTTGCATGCCAATGCTACGTTGCTATAGCACATCAATATAGCATCTCATGTAGACACGCCCCCTATTTCCTAAGAATAGCTTAACAACTTGAAAATTAGTGCCCGTTCTCCTTTTCTTTTCAGACACTCTGTATTAAACTCCCTGTGGGTCTTTCTCCACACACTGTGCTATCTACCACTTGTCTATTTTCCAATTGGCTTTATTTGAATGTCCTCTAATTGTCCATTGACACTTATGTAATATGGGGACCATTATTTGCATGAGGATTACAATCATTTGGTTTATTAAAAGCTTATTCACTTACTTGTATTCCATTTCCCATAGGTTTCCATATAGTTATTAGCCATCCCAATCCTCCCTGCTGAAAACACTGTGTGAGAAAAATGCGCCAAATTTCCCTCTCTGTGTATTCCCATTTGTTCCTCTTATTCTCTATAATGGGTTTCTTTAACAATTCTAGAGAACATTAGTGGCACTTTTGAAAATATTTTATATGCAACTATTAATTCTTATAAACCCTTTCTATTACAAATGGGAAATGATGATGTTTATGTACTTTCTATTTATTTCCACAGATTAAATTCCTCTTCAATAAGCTACCTTTATAAATTCACACTTCTCAACACATATGGAACATCATACGTCACCCTGTCACTGCATGCAATGAAAAATAGTGATACTGCCTTCCAAGGAGCAATAATGAACATTATATCAGTAAGCCATTAATAAAATAAATCTACATTAGCCTCATATCTTTTTTTTTCAATAAGCTTTCTGTAGTTATTGCTGAAAAGTATTGACTACTAAACATACTCCTAATTTTTGGAGTAATTCCTTTTTCTGAAGAAAATTGATTCCAATTCTTCTAGACCAATCACAAACCTATTTACATATATTTAAAGACAAAGTAAGATATTTGTTATCCCGATGATATGCTAAAATACTTTAATATTAGATTTCATTCTAATTTGAAACAGTCCATCAAAAAGTCTTTGTCTCAAAGTGTTTACAATATAAATAGAAAAAGACGTATCAGAAAGACTGTTACCTTCTATTCTACAGAGACAAAGAAGACAAAGATCTCATAACTTTCGTCACACTTTGTACCATATATACAATTCAACATGAATACAGACATAAGACTGCAGCTAAAAGAAATATGATTTGACCAAAATGACGCATGGAAACTAGAGAGGTTAATATTTGAAAATGAGGAGCACCTTCACCAGCAACAGACTGCAATTGGATATAATGATGCTGAGAAAATGAGACCAAGTGATGTCAGAGATCATACAAGACGTCTCTGGCAAAGGCAGAAATCTAATCCAGATCTCATGAATTCCACTCTTCCAAGCAGAGAACCTTTTAATAACAGCAGCAACAATCATAATTATAATAATAGAACAATCATGATAATGATAATAGTTGTTGTTGTTGTTATTACTCATGCCCTCGTGAGTCTGGGACAGACATTGCATAAACTTGTTTGACCCAAATCAGTTAAGTCTGATACTACATTCAGCCAGGTTTATCTCAAACTTGTTTCAGCCATTTTCAAACTGGTTTATGTGCACTGAACATCTGTTCTGTTACAGGTTTAAACCAGTTTCTGATCACTTAAACCAGTTTATGTGTAATGTCTGTCCCTAGCCCTGATATTTTAGTCATGTGTAACTGTCAAACTGTGACAATCCTCACTCAACACATCTACTGTTGCATCAAATCCACTTCCTGCTATTCTCCTCCTACCAACTGTGAATAACATCCTCAGTTCTCTTTTCCTGCTCCCATTTTTGCTTAGCAGTGAATTATAGAATCACTTATTCCTCTATCTTTATTCCCCTTTGATTCCTTTTCCTACTCCCATGTTTATACCTCCCTTCCATACCCAGCCTCATGGGAACGGACTGATCTTTATAGCTCAAGATAAGCAATTGCATTTTGCAGGGGCAGATGTGAAATGGCTTGTGCAAAATTGCATGGTGTGTCAGCAGCAGAACAGAATCCTGGGGTCAGAGACCTACAAATTCCCTGTTTTTACCATTACATACCTCCTTCGTTTGCTCTTTTTGCCAATTTAGTTTGTTTTCTAAATAAAAAATTTCAATTACCACCTTGTTCTTTAATTTAACTTAGTGCCCCTGGATTTTCCTTAGTATTTAGAAGTTAGTATCTGAAAGAAAAGCATTTCACCTCTGGGTCAATAGTTCAATTCCAGCCTCATCTGGTAATGTTTGTAAAGCACTTAGAAGATGAAGACTGCTATATATAACCGGTAAGTATTATAATTATTATTAGACAAAATTTGTTATAATCTAATAGCGTTTTAGTTGCTTATACAAATTGATGGCTTCATTCCAGTACCTTGTGGATAGGTGGCATCATATAATAAAACCCATCATTGTAATGACTGGGGTTAGTGTCTGAATGGGCATTGCAGAATGAACCACTTTTTCAATCTGTGGTATTGTTCCATCAGCACAGGTTGCAGACACATTGATGAGTGTTAATGTGGACAGTCACTCATCTTCACTCTTTGTTCTGTACATGTTTTAAAGTCAACATTTCACTTTCAAGGGCTATGAATCCAACCATTTATATAAGTGTGAAATTTACTTTTCTTACTACCTAGTTCCATTTTTTTGCAGTCTTTACAGAATCTGATCCTGAGTCCCTGACCTATATATATATCTATATATCTATTTATCTATATAGATATATAGACCCCCACACACACTATATTTCACATTAAAGAAGATTTTCACTTCTAAAACAACAGAGCTATTAGTAATGAACAATTAGTTTTACAGTTTTGATTCAAATTGCACCAAAATCATAATCAGATAACAAAAAAGTTAAAAATGCCAAAGGGCACAATATGTTGATCAGTGTAGTTTTATTTTTCAATAAAAGCTCTTTCAAATGATAGGATATTTAATTAACCTGATAAATCCATGTAAGAACCATTTGGAATATAAGCGTGGTTTTGTGATGAGCAGGGATCTGGGTTTTCTGTTTACTGTGGAATTTTTTTTTTTCTTATTATTTGAAAAGCAGATTTTTTCTCTTTAAAGGGGAAAACCATGAAAAACCATGGGTTTATACTTGCAGGCTGGCAGCGTTCCAGCCTGCAAAGAGCTGCTTAGGATGATTGGAGGCAGGGGGTGCCAGGGTTATGGGAACAGCCCCGGCAGCTGGATACAGGTACAACTATGGGGAGAAGAGGTTGGAGGGCCAGAGCTTGGGGACTGTCTGGGGGCTGGTGGGTGCCATGTAAGTCTGTGTGTGTGGCAGGGGTGTGTGGAGGGGATGGATGCGTGGTGGGATGGATGCCTGCTGGCACTGAGGGAGGGTGTTTTGGGCATTGGAGCTGACATGGGGTGGGGGGGGGGGGCGGCGGGACGA
>NW_005842169.1:1566980-1571713 GCF_000455745.1 Alligator sinensis | reverse complement strand
GAAAAGTCCGCCGGCCCCTCCAGTGTAAGGGAAGCCTTCAAGGGTGATGAGGAGCTGTGTGGCTAGGCCAGTGGCATCAGAATTGGTGCCCATGCTCGCAGGTGCAGGGTGGCTGGGAGACTCTACCCGGGAGGAAGGCTGCAGCCAGGCCACCTGGCACAGCACAGGAGCCCCAGCCCAGGATTGGGGATGCCACAAGCCTCCCATCTTCTTCCCTCCAGCCCTTACTGGGGCTGGACTTGCTCCACTGCTGCCTGCATGAGTTGGAGCTCCCACAGCTGCTGTGCTCCAGCCCAGGTGGGATGGGGAAGCTGGGGGCCCCTTTGCCAGGGCTGGGGGAGGCAAGGGGCTGCAGGTCAGGAGTGATGGGCACCAGCAGGTCTGGTAGGGCTGTGGCTTGGGAGTGAAGTGCAGCAGCAGGTGGGGGACTATGGGTCAGGAAAACAGGGCACCAGGAGGGCAGGGAGCTGTGTGTCATTACTGAGGGGCACCAGCAGCCTTGGGGGAGGGGCTGTGGCTTAGGAGTGAGGGACAATGGCATGGACACGGACAGGGTACTGACATATTGGGGCTGCTCAGTGCCACAAATCAGAGGGGTGAGCAGCCACAGATGGACCTGCATCGTTGTAAATGAATGTGGCAGGGGGAGCTCTGATTTTCCACGATAAAAAAGCCCAAAATCAAATGCCAAAATATATAGGCATTTAAAATGTATTTGATTATAATGATTGAAGCACTGGTAGGCTTCCAGGTTGCTTTAAAATCTTCTCCCCTCCTTCCACATCATTTGTTAGCTGCAGGCTGGAAGCGTGATGTAGGGCAAAAATGACGCATCTGTGTCCCTGCATTAACCCCATCACAAAACACCCCATGATGTACACGCAGACTTGACAACGAGCCCAGGAGAACCCCTACGAGCAGGTGCAGCCCCACAGAGCCCAACCCTGGCTCCAGCACACCCACTCAAGGACCCTCATCCCCCCACAAGCAGGCATAGCTCCATAGAGCCCGAGCATTAACCACTCCCCACCCCATGCTGCCTGCCTGCAGCTAACAAATGATGCAGCAGGGGGAGGTGGGAATGCTCACGTATGCCAGGCAGTTTAGTTGGGCTCTCCAGGGCTTCACCTAATCATGAGGGGCTCACCTAGGCTCAGTTTCAGCTCTGTGTGTACATTTCCTGGTGCTTCATAGTGGGGTCTACACAGGGACACAGGTGGATCCTGTCTCTCCCTCCCCATCTCGTGCTGCCTGCCTGCAGCTGACAGCTGGTCAGAGGCAGGAGGCATGGCTGTAGAAAGGGTCTGTGCTGACTCAGCTTTGTGACAACTTGGGGGGCAGCAAGGCCTGCTGGGCACTTGGCTGGAGCCGTTGAGTGGGGTCTGAGTGTTAGCATGTCACCCTGCAAGAGGTGGGGCTGGGGGCTAGCAGGAAGCTGAAAAGGAGTTTAGATGCTGGCAGACAGCAACCTAACTTGAAATGATAGGGGAACTGGTACTGAAGGTT
This sequence comes from Alligator sinensis, assembly GCF_000455745.1. Lineage (NCBI taxonomy): Eukaryota > Metazoa > Chordata > Crocodylia > Alligatoridae > Alligator > Alligator sinensis. Next base: position 1,570,207 of record NW_005842169.1, on the reverse strand, counting down.
GGTGCACCAGTCTAACCGATATTGATTAAGTCTGAGTGCACATTGATCCAGGTCTATCTTAAACCAGGTTTTGTCATTTTTAGAGAGCACTCTATTTCTGCCAAATTTCTGTTTGGTTGTGGTTTTAGACCAGATGCTAATCATTTAGACCAGTAAAAGTGTAATGTCTATATCTGGCCCTAGTCATAGGGTACAATCCTTTGCCCTTTTAAATCACTGGATCCCTGCCCCATTGCTTATAGGTCTCAATTAAACAAAGTATGTAAACATATTGTGCACATGTTTAAACAGATAGTTAAGAGATTAGTTTATTAGGGGCAGATTTAAGTATGAGATTATGTGCTTTGCTGAGTAGGGGCCTTCAATAAAGTCTTACTTTCACTTTGTTCTGCTAGCTGGAAAAAGGTAGAAGGGAAAGGAAAATAGTAATCTGATCCTACAGTAGGAGGATTCATAATGAGGTGCTCAATCACTGAAGAATTTAGCACGACAAGAAAAGTTAAATAAACAAGAAAAAATGATTTAACAAGAAATGTTAACTAAATAAAATTAAAATGATTATGTTGCTAACTCAGTCTGAGAAAAGTGGTTTTTTCCCCTCACAGGAGTATATGGCCACTAGCACTATTTTTGTCTGCCTTAGCCATTCATGCAGCTTAAGTTTTAACTTGGAAGTTCCCAATGGTCTCGGTAACAATTGAATTGCTATCATCACATATCTCTATAACTACTGTACATAGGAATTATTTTAGCTCTATCTGGGCATCTTGGCAGCTGCTTAACAGCAAATAGCAAAAATACACAAAACTTTAATCCAGGAAATGAGAGAGGGAGAATTAGGCAGGCAGAAAGATGATAATTGGTCAGGGCAGTGATGCAAAAAACCTGATATTTAAATTGTGCCAAGATATGGCATCAGAACTTCAGGTGATGGCTCATCTGAAAATGTAGTGATTTCTGCATATTTACATAGGTATTGTATATCCCAGGCAAACTCTGAACTAGGACTATTGCAGCATCTGACTTTTCAGTGTTTTGCCACCACTCCAGAATCCACAGGCCTGAGTGGGGTAACTAGGTTCCTATGGAGTGTATACGAAAAGGTATCCCCTAATAATGGAATCCACAAATGTCAGCATAGTGACTGGGCTGCCACAGACAGGGTTATGTAGGTCCTGCCCTTCATTCTCTCACTAAAATTTTTACTGGCAGATACTAACTGCCACTGCCAGGGTGTTTCTGGCAACTCCATATCATAAGGTATATCCTGGGAAGTTGCCAGCTTTCTGGGTGAGCTCACTGGCAAGAATGGAAGCATCTACTGTTTAGGTAATCTCAAGGTTAGGCAGCAGCTAAACAGAGTTTTGAGGATCTCACATAAGCAAGATCATTCTTTAAATCTAGCCCACAGTTTGAAAGTATGAAAGTAGGCAAGGTTCTTTGGTTAGATGTGATATCTTCTTTTAAACCAACTGAGTAGTTAGAAAAAAGTTCTTAGCAAACTTTTTTCCAACTACTCAGTTGGTCTATGAAAGACATCACATCTAACCAAAAACCTTGCCAGCCTATGTCCTTAGACCAACATGGCTACAACCAAAAACTCAGCAAAGTATGAAAGTGTTTTAGTTTTTTTAGGCTGCTTATATTACATTGCAAAACTCCACTAAGAAATGCCGAATGTAGTGGCCGATACAAGAATTTTCCAAACGAGAAAAGAGATAAAGAAAATTGTAGTTTTAAATTAAGCTACTAAAAGCTCACATGTTTGTGTGTTCTTTTTGGTAAATATGCAGTAAAAATGTAGTATCATAGCCATCAAAGGCTTCATTGCTCTCTAATCTTTTAATAAATGCCCACCATAAATCTTAGCAGCAGATTATGCACATGCCAAATCCATTTATATTGTGGCTGTGTAGATTTAAAGACCAAAGATATTAAGTTATGATAGTATCACTTAGCTAGTTATAAACAACAACAACAAATAGAAATGTGATCTTTTCCATGAGCCATTTGTTGTTTTTCAGGTCACACAAACTCCAGTTCTGATTAGATCATATTGTAAACAGCACATTATTAAAAAGAGCTTTCATTTTTTCTACACAAACAAGCAGGGCCTCTCTCCACATTTAGATCTGGCAATCTACCATCTTCCTTCCCCATTTCTGATACTTCATTGTGGCATTTTTACCTAAAAAATAGGAAGATATACCAAAAACTGAATTCCAAACTTTACTTCACAGACACATCCATTTCCTAAGTAATAATGCTATTTCTGGCTTTTGTGGATCACTTATGATTGCAAAACACTTTACAAACATTAAGATCCCACCAAGGTAGATCATTTATTACTGATAGAATTGAACATAGAGTACAACTGAGACACTTGTGGTGCATTCCAATGAGTGTGCATGTGCATTTCCCTGGGGACAAATAACAGTGGTGTATAGTTGTGCTGTTGCTAGTTGTCCCTGGGGAATGCCCCTACATGTATGCCTTTGCACACAGAAAATTGCCCTGGGTGGGGTAGGGGAGGCTGGGGCCAGCATCTGAACTCACCCCAGCAGCCTAACTTGGGATCCTGGGAGCCTTCTGGGATTGCAGTGGTGGTGATCAGGGATCATGGAGTGTGTTTCTGGTCAGCCAGGCTCTGGTTTCAGGTGGTTCACTCTGCAGCCATGTGTACTGCCTCACATTTTTCTGGCACAGGGTTTTTAGATACAGGGATTTCCTAGTATCTAATTCTGGCTCCGTGATGCAGCATGGAGAACCTCTTCACACGCACCGCGTGCATTTTGCAGTGCCTCAAAAGGTTTGAGGTGCCACAAAGTGCACATTCCCACTTGCCTGGATGCACCCTTAGGGTGCATCCAAACAAGTGCGCATATGCCTCTTACCCCATCTCAAAGCCCTTTGAGACAGGGCAAGAGGCACCTGCAGGAACAAAAAAAAATGGATATCCAGGGGTCTAAAACACCTGAAGTTTTAAAAAGTGGGTCCCGGACCATGCCCTGAGACAACCAGAGGCTGGGTCCTTCACGAAGATGCTCTGGCTGCCAGAGCATCTCTATGGTTGGCCACTTGCCCTGGTGCTGAACACACAGGCTGAACATCAGGGCTCCAGTTCCATATGTAAGGGGTTGGGTGGGCTAGAGGAGGGGGGAGGGGACTATGGGGGGGCCCCCCACTGGCCCCACCCACTTCCCTAGCACCCCCATCCCTGTTTTTTC
>NW_005842169.1:1554908-1566527 GCF_000455745.1 Alligator sinensis | reverse complement strand
TTTTTTTTTTATCAGGGATTTTTCAGTTTTCCAATAGGGAACACCAGAATTCCTGCTAGGGAGGCCAGTGTCAGGACCCTGCTTGTTCAGAGCTGGCACCTTGGACCCAGCTGGCTGTGGCTGACCTCCTGGACAAATGGGGCCAGAAGGACATGCTTTGACAGTTCAGATGGCTGGGAAGGGGGCATATGTGCCAGTAGTGCCATACAGAGGCCAACTCTGCAGCCATAGCCAGCTGGCAGCTGGCCCAGAGGAGAAGATGCTGTGCAGTCCCCATCCAGGTCTGGCAGGTGCACAGCAGGTCACAGCCAGGCAGCAGCCCCCACTGCCAGACTGCTGCAGTGAGTAAAGGGTACAGGGAACTCTCAGGGCTTCTTCAGCAGTCCAGCTGGCACAAAGGGTACCAATTGGCTTGGCCCCAGAAGCTCCTGAGAGCTAGTAGCCCTGAGCTACTTGCCAGGGTGGCTTTTTATACTGCTGAGGACAGCACAGGCTGGGCTCTAGCTCCCTTTGGCTCCAGATCCGGGAGGAGCAAGGCAGGGTTATTTTGCCCTAAGCGGCACAATTTGCTCCTCAACGAAGTGCATGTCCAAGCACGTGCACTCAGGCAAAAAGCCCCAGCTCAAATTTGCACCGCTTCTATTTGAGCTGCAGCAAGTGCACGTGCTTGCATGTGTGGACGTGCCCTTGGAGTTTATTTATCTATTTCTTCTTAAAAGTCAGTGTCATGAGATGTATTTGTTTCCGTGGGACATGTTGGATCCTAAGGGATTCATGTCTGCATTTGAGCCAAGACAAGGACCCAATTTTCCTGATTTCAAATGTTCAATAATCATTAGACTTTGCTTTTCCTTTTCCAGTGGCACTGAGAATATAAATAGCTTACTGCACATTCTTCCCTAACATGAGTCTTGTACAAGACTCAATGTGCAGTAGGCTATTTATATTCTCAGTGCCACTGGAAAGGGCTGGTTCCCTGTCCCAGTCATGAGCATTTTGCTGACCATTTAATCTTATCTGTTGTCTACATGAAAAGTCTTTTTCCCACAGTAATGATAAAAAAGGTCAGACTCTTGATGTTCAAATCCTGGATGTTCAGATAGATTGCTATTGCAGGAATCACCTGATGATTTTAAAATCAATCTCACAAATTCTTTTTTTTTAAACATGCTAGCAAGAATTTAGTCCTTGAAATTGTGCTTTCTTATTGTTAGTTTGCCTGTACATTCTCCTTGCCGGGGAGTGGGGTGGGGGACTGCAGCAGACACAGAGTGAGTTCTCTACTTTATTCTCTATCTTTAGATGGTAAAATGGGATTTCCTAGGAACTTGGCATTTGTGTGTGGGGGCTGAGATTTCTGGAAGAGATAATTTTCTAGCTGTATGCTACTCTCTTTCCTAGGCTATTATGTATTTTTACATAAAACAAATTTAGGGGGTCTACACGAGGGAATTCAACAGTGTGATTATACTAGCATGCAGGGCCAGCCTAAAAAATTTGGGTCCCCCGGCAAGATATAGTTTTGGGGCCCTCTGACACGAAGAAGTTGGCGGGAGCATGTTGGAGGTGGTAGTGGCTGAAGAAGCTGTCGGCAGCAGCAGCAGTGGGGGAGGGCATGGTGAGTGGCCAAGGAAACCAGTGGCGGGGGTTAGGGTGAGTGACCAAGAAGAAACTGGCTGCACCATCAGCAGGGATAGGGCGGTGGGCCATGGCAAGTGGCTGGATGTGAAGGCAGCGGTGGCAGCAATGCAGAGTGGTGGCAACCACCCACCCCACTTGCTACAGCACTGATTTGGAGTGGTCACGGGCGCAGGGGGCCCCTTGGCTGTGGGGCCCCCTGTGGCCACAGGTTCTGCAGGATAGGGTGGGCCTGCCCTGTTAAAATGGTCATGTTGCTAACAGTGCAATTTCCTGTGTGGAAAGACTTACTTTAGAATTTTGATGTTAGTTTAAGGATCTCCACACAGGAAATTATCCTTGTTTAACCACAACAGTGTAAACATACCTGTAAATTACCCAATATAGACAAGAATGTGTCTTGACAACTTCACTGATTTACCTTTTTTGGGGGGAAACTAACCAGTGAGGCCCTGGAATTCTTTTACTGACCTGAGCATTGGGCAGAAAAAGTAAATGTATTATGCAAAATAGAAACCATACCAAATGCCTTGTTTTCAGAAAATTTTGACTCAAAGCCAGGCAGTTTCACTTGAATTTTGCTTTGAGATTTTAGGTTAATTTGAACATTAAACTCAAAGCAATGATCTGAAGGAGAAATGGAGGTGGACAGAAACATAATAAAGATTGCCTCGAAACATTCACAAAGTTTAGTGCACTTCTATAAAATGCATTAACCAGTGTGACTGCTTAGTGAGAGGCTGTAGTGTTCACAGGATAGGTGTTTAAGAATATTTTAGTGGCACTGAATAATATATTGACTTGGGAAGAAGAAAGGTCTATCATTAATACCCATATGCCCCTTTTTGCAACAGTCTCATCAGAGCTCAGTGCTATATTTAATGATCACAGACGCATCACATTATTATTTTTTTATAGAACCAGTAATGTATTACAGCTGGGCAACTTTTGTCTCAAGCATGGTGATAAAGAACCTCTCTGGGGTGTGAGTGCCAAAACATGATGTTTTTATCATTGCCCTATTCCAGCTTTAATGGTATGTTTGTTGTCCTTTACTCCATGTCCAACCTGTTCTGCCTTCTCACACTCTACACCTTTCATTGTGGCTTTCTGAGACTCATTGAGTGTATCTACATGAGTGCTTTACTTCCAAGTTGATTAATTAGCTCCAAAGTAAAGTGTCACCAACTATATGTGTTGGTATTAGGGTGAAATATATTAATTAATTCCACCCTTGAAGTATACAGTTGAACAGTACTATCTTATAGCAGAGTACTTAACTATGCTAAAACACATGTTTGTGTGTTTTTTTAAATATCTATATATCTATATATCTATAGATATAGATATTTAAAAAACCACACACACACACACATATATATATAAATCTTCTATCATAGGCTTTCCATCACACCTCTTAAACCACATTAAGAAACCCATGTAACCATTACAATAAATGCACCCTTTCGCCTGAGCCCCTGTGCTCCCATCCTCTTCCCTTCCCTAACCCCAAACCCAGCCCCTTAGTCCAGGCCCCAATTTGGGGTTTACAATCTCAGTTCATTCACAGTCCTTGTCGCTGTTGATTTTGCTGTCATTTTCGCTACTGCTGATCCTGTTGTTGTCCTTCTCACTGTCTTCAGGTCCAGTTGCGTCGCTGTCCTCTTTCCTTCCTAAGGAGGCTTTGAACAGCCTGTGCCATGTGTCTCTTTTCCAGGTGGAATTGTCTGCTCCATCTCCATTGTCTCCCACTGCTTTCCAGTAGTAGGACTGCAGTTCGCTCAGAACCATTTTAATGCAGTCTGTTTGCTCAAGCTCAGTGTAACTGTAAGCCAGTACATTTCTGCATTACCACAGGGTGCTCCTGATGCAGGACACAAACTGGTCAAAGCAGGCTGTCTGGGGTCCCTGATGTTTAGTCAGGTGCCCCTGCAGTGCCGCCTCCTTTGTCACAACCTGACTCCTGTCACTTCCTCAAGGAGCTGCCTTACCTTTTTCCACACTCCTTTGGCATAGGGGCAAAGCCAAAGGAGGTGGTTGATGGTCTTGTTCTCACCTTGGCAGCTTCCCCTGGGGCAGCTGGGTCTAGTCTCTCACCTTGCATGTGTAGATGGTAACAGGGACTGGCTGGGGAATGAGGGTGCTAAAGTTTAGGGGCTACCTGCCACCTAGCTCTGCACTTTAACACACTCATGCCCCAGCTAGCCCCTCCACCACCCAACACAACCACCTGGAGCCTGGGGATGCCTGAGGCTGCTCCTCCCTGGCTCAAAGTGCTGCTGTCCTGGGCACATGTGCAGATGTTGCACCCAGGAGCAGTGTACTGTTGTGCAAACTATGCTGGAATTCACTTCTTTGCATTAATTGCATGTGTAGATGCAGCCACTGAGACTCATTGAGAATCATTCCACAATATCTGCCCTCCTTCTCACTATATCCTGATAATTGGGAGAGTTTCCTAGTCGTATGGAGGAGTAATCTCAGGTCCCACAAATAGAGCTTAATGTGCATAACAGTATTTGATCTGAAATATCATCGTCTTGTAATTTTGCTTTGGGAGGTGATTATGTTGTGATGTAATGCTGTGGAAGCTTCATTGCCCAGGGTGGTGCTCCAAGTGATACATAACAACTAAAGTACAAACTCAATAGCAATTGTTCATTTATTAATTAATTTAGTCATTGGAAAAGGCAAAAAGTTATAGAAATGTTTGCATTTCAGAAACTCTGAAATCTCAAAGTGGCTTTGATTTATAAAATGACACTAGTCTGTTCAAAAAGTAGATAGATGGGTTAGTATATGTTGGGGGAATCAAAAGCACACCATGTATTTTATTTAGACATATTAAGAATTAGTTAAGCCAAAATTGGCCCAGTTCATGCCTTAATATGTTGCTGCCATTTCAATTTGTGATTTCAGTTAACATTTCTAAAGGCTTTGCAATTATGGTCACGTGCATAATTGCAACCAAGAGATGTGATATAATGTCTCGTTAATGGTATTGTGCACTAATAAAGCACCTTGCTCTGAGCCTTGCAAAGCAATTTAAAATCCACTATTATGGCTTCATAAAGGTTAACTACAAGGCAAAGGAATCAAGTTTTCTTAGGGCCTTGTTACACCTTACAGTGTGAACCGCACAAATGTTGATTAGTATTAGTGCTAGCTCGAGTTTAAAGCAATTGCACTTTAGGCCAGCACAGATCTGGAGGACTGAAAAGTAAGAATCCCCACCCCCTTCCATTCTGGGCTCCCCACTCCCCAGGGCTCGTCCCTTGTTCCTTTCTTACTTGTGGCTGACTGTACTTTCTGTCCTAGGGGAGCAGGCAGGAAATGGTTAACTTGACCGCCTGGCCACCACTACGACCACTGCCAGGTTGCTGCTCTTCTCTGGGCTGACATTAAAGGGACCCTCTTAAAAGTTAAGGTATTAGGCATACTGTTAGGGTTTGGAAAAAAAAGTTTCTATTGCTACTGTATGATAAATAAGAGGTCCTGGTTTTCCGGGACTGTCCATATGGTATTATTTTCATTCTGGGAAAACATACCCAGGAAGGAAAATGCATGTGCAATGGTACTTTCTATAAATATTTCCTAAGCTCCACCTATGAGGTTCCCCAAGCATTGTTTGGATCCAGATGACTATCTCTATGATGGACTCTACACCACAAGCTAAGAGGAAGGTTAGATCTGGATTTGGATATAGATTGAAACTTTTTGGCTCATGTCCATCTCCAGTTTGTACGAGTTGGATTCAGTTCAAATTTTGGTTCACCACAGTTCCTTGCCCTCTCCTTCCTTCCTTTTCTTCTTTCTTTTCTCTGACCTAATTTTAATTTTTTTTTAAATTTCTCCATTGATTCTAATTAAGCTGCTTCTAGGGCTTATGAGCTTTATTTAATTAAATTCATTCATGTATTTATTTAAAGCTAACAGACTCACCAGGCTGGTTTTCACAAGCTCCCACAGCTCTACTAGATAGAAAATAAAATGCCTCTAGTTTAAAGTTAAATGCAGGCTGTGACAGGACAGCTAACACACCCTGCCACAAGAATGCGAGGCAGAGTAAAGAGAAAAGAAACTTACTGGGGTGAACCCAGCTGGGAAAAAAAGACAGTGAGCCCGGGCGGGAAAAATGTCATGCCCGTGCTGATCAGGAAGGTCAGCTGGTGAAACTGGGGCTGCAGCAAAACAAAGAGTACCACAGCAAACCTGGCTGCTTCAGGATGAACCCAGATGAAGGAGGGAGGCACAGCCAGCCTAAGCAAAAGAAGCGCCACACCAGAGACAATAAGGGAGATCAGCTGGGAGAGCCAGGGAAGCAGCAAATCATGAGCTGCCACAGTTAACTCAGCTGATCAGCGTGGGAAATTTAAGTCAATCCCAAAGAGAGAAGGCTGAGGAGGAAATGGAGAGACACCAAGAAAGAGGGATTGACCCTGGGGTTTGAAGAAGAGCCCCAGCCGCCAACACACAAGAGAAGAGCCAAAGATGAAGTGACAATGACGTCCCAGCTGGTGAGGCCTGGTGAGGTGAATCACTCCGGGGACCTAGGAGAGAAGAGGGACAAAGAAGGTATTACAGTCAGTCAGGATGATAACCCCAGACCCAGCCCTGAGAATCAAGGACTGGATTCGAACCAAGAGGGGCCAGCTTTGGACCCATGCAGAGAAGAATGGGACAAGCAGCCTGGGTAAAGATAGCACCGAGGACTAGGACAATATAACCAGAGAGACATAACTCCCAGAGACAAAGACAGAGAATAGCAAGCGTAGAACATCTGGTGCAGCGAGGGCAGGGGATGGGGATGCTGGAGCCCTGCGAAGAGGAGCCAACCTCCTGAGGCATTAACAGCCTTTTTGTCTCCTAGGATCATTTCTATTTTTCCTCCTTTTCCATCAAAGTGGTGGCAGGTGAGCTCTAAAGAAAACACCTGATCCTAATGGGAGATGACAACCCAACAGACTCCAGGAGATTAGGCATTAACCTTCACACAGGCCTGCAGCATAGAAATACCATGATCATGTAAGCAAATCATGGCCATTTAGGACTTCAGTGTTGTCACTCTGCTGCATATGCAGGGGTGTTCTAAACTTCACTATGGTAGTGCTGATCTGATATCCTTCTGCTCCAAACTCACAGACCCCAACCAAATAAGTTGCATGAGAATACAAGTTACCTTATGGCACTATGGAGTCTATAACACATTATGCAAACTAGAGATGGGCATGATGGCCAATAGCATAAGCACTTCTAATTGGATTACTGAAGAGAAAAAGTAGAGAGATTTATACAAAAGAATAAAATACCTTAAATAGAGAGGAAAAAAAAATCGTTTTCTAAGCATGCAATCTATATAATCATTACAGGTATTAGATGATTGCAGATTGGAAGGAAGATGTCCAAAGGATGATGAGATTAAAACTGGTCCCATATCTGACTAGTCTGTTCAGTGGGAGATGAGCTTTCTCAGCATCCTGCAGAACTGTGCAGCGCCCCATTTCTGGCTTAAGCTCTGGAATGGCGGGGTTTGACTGCCTGTATTACTTGCATTTATCTTGTTTCAGAATTCCATTTGTTTCCAGCTAGAATATACACAACTGCTTCAGAGACAAGGAGACAGTGTCTAGCTGTGACTTCTTTTCAAATGTGCATCTTGCAGTGGGAACTGCATTAATCATTTCCATCAACACAGCAAAGAGGTTATTAAGTGTTTGCCACACAAAAAGATTTAATTTCTCCAGCTGGACTCTTTGGCAGCCTCCTTCAAGCACGCTGCTCTTGTCACAGTGGTTGAGCACCATTTTAAAATGCATTTACTTTAGCCTCTGGCTACTGTGCAGCCTTTCTGCTTGTTTGTTCTTCCTCTAACTACTCCTCTCTCCAATAATGGAAAGGAGGTGCTGAACTAAAAGGCCTTGATGATCAGGTAAGACCAACCCTAGCTAAGAGGCATTGATGTGAAACAATGAATCTTGCTGATCATTTCTAATGTGAGAAATAAATCTTCCATTCATCTTTTTATTAAACCCCATGATCACTATACCTTCCATCCAGCATACAGTATTAATGCCAATGTTAAGGATCTTCAAGGATATTTAGTTATTCAACTCTAACTGAAATCAGTATGTTTCAGGGATCTTTGTACAATGAAACAGGATTTCTAGTTAAATGTTCTTCAGGCCTAGGAAAAAATGGTAAGGCTAGACATTATGACAATTCTTTCACATAATGAATTACTTGTAACTAGATTTGATACTCTGTCATGTTCTATTGACTCATGGACCTCAATAGAGCCTCCTGTAGAGTAAGGTAACAGAATATGAACTTTTTTCCAGCAATTAAAACATGGATGTAGTAAACACAATTCCATATTTGTAGCTTAGAAACCAAATTTTCTTGCTTTTGTAGAAGTTACCCTTGAAACGGTAACTCTCTCTCTGATTAGTTTACCAAATTCACCTCAAGTGTAGCTCCATTGAAAAAGGAAATCAGAAAAATGATAGAAGTTTTTAAGCCATTCATTCTTTTCATCTCTGACCTATTTCATGTGAATGTGTTTGTTTCTGGCCTGTATGGTTTTCATTGGAAATCAAAGACCAGAGCAGCTGTTCATTTTATCTGTAGCCATATCACCTCAGGCTATGCTTTTGTTAAATCTCACAAAGAAAGACTGGGCCAGAATAGCATGTAGATAAAAGAAAAATCTAGATACTGTCTGAACTGGTGTTGGTGATTTAAGAGGTGTCAGTCTTTCCTCTAAATCAATATACCTGCTTCAAAAATAGTAAATATTTTAAAAGAATGACTTTTTTTTTTCCTTTAAAAAAAATACTTTCATGATTTTTTTCTGGGATTTGTCCTGTTTTCTATATTTTATTAAAAATGAATACAAAGAGATTTACAGATAGAGAAAAGCTTTCCATTAAAAATTCAATTTCTAACAAGGCCAATTTTGGTGAAAAATAACAGAAGAAAACTTTTGATCAGCTCTAATATTGCACAAAGCATACACAGGTCATGAATTCTTTGTGGGAGGCACTTTCCTTTGAGTAAAATGTAAACTTGACCCATGGAGTTATTGTTATTAAAACTCTGTGTTTTCAAAATCCAGGCTGGATATCATAGTGCCCCTTGGTGCTAATTGGCTTATCTTTAGGGACCACATAAATCACGGTGAGACAAGGGTTTTTCGTGGTCCACTCATGGCATGCAGAGTTGATTTTGTGAGCATTTCATGGTGGCCCTCCCCCCAATGTAGATTGGCAGAGAGGTCCTGGGAGAAGGAGGAATGAGGGGGTGGCTGCCATCTTGATTGCTGGCTGCCCTTCATGCCACCCTGCCCCTCAGCACAAATTGGCAGAGGCCTCGGTGGTGGGACAAGGGACAACAGGGCAGCTGCCTCTTGTCTGCTGTACTTTGTTCTGTGACACCAGCTGGTGCCTTCCCCTCCTGGCAGTGAGGAGCACTGGCTCCCACATATTTTATTGTTATTAAAGGATTTTTGTTGTTGTTAATTTCACAGATTTTCTGGTTTCCACAAAATCCATGAAACTACAAATTGAGTAGGTCCCTAGATAACATTATGGGTAATTATGGTCTGTCTACCTGAAGTTGGTCTTAAATGATCCTTTTCAGACAATATTGTTGATTTTCTGTGTTGGGCAGTGTTATAAAACTATTCTATAATCAGCTAAACTGGACATTGAACTCTTCTAAAGATACAAAGTAATGATATTGGTAACTATGTTATCCTTCTCCCAGCTGTCAATGTAGGCTGTATTGTCAGGGAAGAAAAGTTATGACTAGAGCCTTCCTACACTCCAGTGATCTATGGCTGATTTAAAAGAACATTGGGACTGTTAGAAGTTAGAATACTTTTAAAAAAGCTGGGACCTAGACTGGCAAATGGATATAGACTGGGCATCAGTAGAATCATAAAGTCAGGGAAGAAAGAAGATGAATGAAATTGAACCCTTTTTCAGCTTTTTCTCTTTAGTACACTGAGCATTCTGGCTATAAGTGAAGATCTGGGCCTTTATATGATTTCTGTACACTGACATTCAAACATGTGTCTGGCTATTTCTCTATATACCAAAGTCAGGAGCTTTAGTATTTTGATCTGCCAAATTAGAAATGATGTGTGGAATTGTCTTGTGGAAAGTAAATCTAGATAGCCATATAGGAACAGTGCAGCAAGGAGCCAAAGGCTCCTTTTACTAGAAAGGGAAAGGGCATAGCAGACTAGTCTGGTTGTATAGGCAGACAGGCAGGTAAGATGAGACTAGCTACACAATAGTAGGCTGGAGAAACAGGGCAGACTCCTGGCAGCCATAGAACAAAGGCTGCAAACAGCAGATATATGCTGCAAAATAGAGGGACAGGCTACCTGTTAGACCTAAGGAGGAGCACCTATGAGTGACTAGGGAGTCACCTGACCAAAGGGGGAAGGGATCTGGAGTATATAAGCCTAGTGCCTGGAGAAAGGCAGATAGGCAGGCCTCGTACCTTGCAGGAAACAGCACTCTCAGGAGAGAGGGGCTGCAGGAGACACCGTGGCAGGCACCAAAACACCCTGAAGGGAGAGGGGTGAGAACACAAGGGAAGGAGGACTGGCTAAACACTGTACCCAGAGCAGGGGAAGTTGTTTTAAAGTGGTTGCCTAACTTTTGGTTTTAGCTTATACTGGTGGACCAGGTGTGACTGTAAAGGGTGAAGAGCAGACCACAGGTGTGCTTGAGAGGCACCTCAAGGTTTTGAGCCCTGCCAGGGTCAGGGGAAGAAGACATGGATAGCTGAGGATAAGAGGCTCAAAGCCTGAGCCATAAAGGGGCAGGAGAGGTAGTCTGAGATTAGAAGGCCAGGAGGGCCCATAGCCCAAGAAGGCGTGAGAACAGGGCTGAAGCCCAGAAGCTGAGGTTCAGTGGGCCTAGGCTGAGAGGGGCACAGCCATAGGAAAGGATATACCACCAAATACCCAGCAAAGGTCAAGAGGCCCGAGAAGGCCAAGCGTTGTGGTGGGGCTGGGCAAACCCTCTGAAGTAATATCATATACTATCTGCAAGGCACAGATATGGCTATAGAAGCAGATAGAAGCCACAAACACAGCCATTAAGGCACCTGGTATTGTAGGGCACCAAGAGGGCCAGACAAGCTGTGACAGAGTGGCTGAAGGCAAGCTGGAAGTGGACTGGACTCACTCTGTGCCCTTGGGGCAACCTCCAAACCTTTTTTTGAACAAGATCAAGGCAAGGCAGGAAGCAACAAGGAAGGGCATCCTGAAGGATCAGAGTGAGCAGGAGGTGTGTGTCCACCAGAGGGTGCGACAGTGCCACTGGACAGGGTCCTGTCACATTGATGCATTGGGCGGAAACTTAGCTGTTTCACCAGGGTTTCTATCTTTATCTTCTGCTCCTCCCATTGCTTTGTGTAGCTTGCCCCCTCAGCTGTCTTGGCCATTCTTTTCTCTGTCATCTCGGAGGCCATGGCAGTCACCTCTTTCTAAAGCATTTATATCTTCTCCTCATGCTTCTTACTCTTCTCTGACTCTGTTGTAATGAGCCACTTCAGTTTTTTATTCCTCTCAGCCTCTTCTGCAATCAAGTGTCTCACTTCCTTCTTTTCCCCCTTTTTGCAGGCTCTGTTTCAAAGAAGCTACTTCTGCTTCATCCTGTTCACATCTGCACCTTTCTACCTAGACCTCCCACTGTAAATACATTGCTCGTTCTGCCACCTCATCTGAGAATGGCTATGTCTCGGCCGGCCAGAGCCGACTCGAGGTGATTAAGAAATTGCTCGTTTGTTTGGGCGGGCTGGTGAATGGAGAGGCAGACAAGGTTTAATGGTTGCAAAAATGTTTACTTACGCCGCCTGTAGTTGTGACGCAGATGATCCGGTCATCTGAACAACTATGTGAGTTGTTCCAGCTGGCGAGGCCCAAGCCAGTTAATCCGTCCGCAAATCAAGCCGGCGGGAAAAGGG
>NW_005842169.1:1550310-1550709 GCF_000455745.1 Alligator sinensis | reverse complement strand
CAGTAGCCTTCTGCGGGTGACCCTCATGCCAGGTGTGGAATTTGTGGGTTACCTGTCCCACCATGAGTGCCGGAAGCGGGATTGGCCAGTGGGCACTATCCGTGACCACATTCAAATCAGTAACACACCCTCTGCTCCACGCCGCCTGTCGTGTCAGGGCACTCGCTTCTTCCCTGTCTAAAGTATCAGATCCAAATTCCACTATTAATCTTCCTAACCACATGGCCAAGGTTTCTTCCAGCCTTATTTTAGTTTCCTTGCAAAGTTCTTGTATTTCTGGTCGAGTGCGCGTGCGGGAGATAACAGTGTTATGCGTAGTACCTTCTTCATCCGCAACATGCTTCATCACAGCTATCGGGTGAGCTGCGTCAGAGAGAGGGTTAAATTCTTCATCTTGGA
>NW_005842169.1:1537157-1549799 GCF_000455745.1 Alligator sinensis | reverse complement strand
CTCCCCATTATGCATCCGAACTCCCCAAGGGATAGCTTAGTTCTCCATTCTTTCACTATTGCTTCTTCTCTCTTTACGGAGAAGTAGCCATCAATATTTCTTTCATCCCCTTCTACCACCTGATGGTAAGCAATATGCGCCCATAGATCGTTTGCATTCTCTACGCGGCGGGTCCCGGTGCGCCAGGGGCAGCACCCAATCAGGTTCATTTCCATCACCGTGCCCTTAAATGCCATCCTCGTCGCCATGTCTCGGCCGGCCAGAGCCGACTCGAGGTGATTAAGAAATTGCTCGTTTGTTTGGGCAGGCTGGTGAATGGAGAGGCAGACAAGGTTTAATGGTTGCAAAAATGTTTACTTACGCCACCTGTAGTTGCGACGCAGATGGTCCGGTCGTCTGAACAACTATGTGAGTTGTTCCAGCTGGCGAGGCCCAAGCCAGTTAATCCGTCCGCAAATCAAGCCGGCGGGAAAAGGGTACGTCTGGGATTGCGCTCGGCAACGGGAAGAAGGATCGATAGGTGATCAGTCTATCAATCAGCTAGCCGCAAGTCAGATCTCTTTAGAGGCACTCTGCGGCGTGCTCAAAGTTCTTCGACTTGGGCGGAAGTCGCATGAAATTTTAAACGGCTAGCTAGCCAATTACTAGCCGCTACGTAGGAATAATTTAGCACTGGCCAATAGCAGGACACAAATTTGCATTCGAATAGCGGGAACTCTTTGCACCGTGCATTTCTGTGCTGCAAAGAAGAAATGAACCCTGCAAATTGGCGGGAACTCTCTTGCACCGAGGTTCCTCTGCACAGCAAAAACCCTCGCTGTGCAAGAGGCTCTCATGTGGCAAGAAAATTCCATCGTGCCGAGGCACCAAAATCACTGGGTTGTGACAGGCTATAGGTCAAATACCTGCATTTCAGACCCTCTATGGTGTCAACTTCTGCCATGGTTTCCCAACAGTCCTTACTATAGGCCTTCCTGTGTTGGCCTTAGCTGAACAGTCCTTGTTCTCTTTACCTCCATCCAACCTCACTGCTGGGTGAAGAATTTTACCCATTTTCTGCCTATTCCTATCTTTGCTTAACCTAAGGGTCCCCTTTCCTCTAACAGGGAAACAAGTCCCTCCATGTGCATGGCCTTCCCAGCCAATGCATCAGTGTAATAGTGCATGACCAGTAGTGCTGTGGCATCCCCTGTGGTCTCCTGTCCTCCCCTATTAGCCACACTTCAGGCCTCCAGTTCTTAATCAGATCGTGAATGTAAGCCCACTGGCAGAATAACAAATAAACTGTCCCTACACTGGGTGGGTCAATTATTTCCGCTGAAGGATATAAATCCCTCTTAGTCTCTACTTGCATCTCTCAAGTCTCTCAAATCTCTCTTTGCAGCCATCCTGCTCATGAGCACCTCTCCTTATTGCCTGCAGGGCCAGACTGTCTGTTTTCAGGCACTGGCCTTATGTACCCATAAAGTCACATCCTTTCCTATCAGTTGCTCTCCAGGTGCTCACAGGGGTTTCCATTTAGGCCTGACAGCTAACCTTCTCTCCTCTTCTGGAGCTTAGCTCAGTTGCCTGCAGTTGTTCCTTTTATGCTGCCTACAGGTCTGCTCCTGGGTTGCTTAGATGTCTGCCTCCTGTGCAGCCTACTGCTTTGAAGTCAGCCCCAGGATAGTAATTTCCCTCAGGACTAGTTCCTATCCTGGCTGATACCACTTGCTTGCTTTACCACAGCTAGTCCTTGTTCAGCTGCCAGTGCCACCCAGCAAGCTTAGCCTGCTGCAGCATCCCCTTAGAATAACAGGAGCCTCTGACTCCGATACAAACACTGATATTTTATTGGTAGTGCTTCAGCAGTTCTCATTAACGTGGCTGAAACACCCCCCCTGCTGAATGTCTGAAGCTGAGAAGTCAGGACTAAAATTGATATTCCAGCCCCTAGGTTATAGCTTGTAATATGGCAATGGATGAATACATGGAAAACACTAATGGGATATTGTCCAACAGCAGTGTAAGAATGGGGCCAGGTGCCCAGGGTGTCCACCATACATAGGAGTAGCAGCAACTTCCATTTGCCACTGCCATGTGATCATGATCATGTGGCTGTAGCAAAAGCCATTTTTTTTTCCTACCAATTTCCTTCAGAGCCTGGAAAGTTGCCCCTGTTTTTCCTCCCTTGTTACACTACTGCTGTTCAGGTTTTTACAAGGTGCTGGTAGAGCTGATACGGGGAACTCAACAAAAAAGTAATGGATTACCAACTTTCTCCCTAGAAAGCCTAGCAACCAGAGGTGCGTAGGTGAGTTTTTCATCCCCTGTTTAGGGCCTCCTTGCCTCTTCTTCTGCTACCACACTTGCTGGCTCCAACTAAGTATCTTAAATCCTACTTCAACCCCAATTTTGTAAATAATCAATGGAACTACCCACAGTAGTGAGATTAAGTATGTAACTAAGTATTTGCAGAATCAAAGTTTTAGAGTATATACATACTTTTTTTAAAAAGGTGAAAATGAGGGGAAATTTCCATAAAAACTAAAGTACACACAATTAATCAGAGCATGAAGTAAAACAGAACCTATGACCAAATTTGTTATCAGAGAGATATTAACTAGTGACAGAGAATTTCTAGGCTTTATTCCCATTTCATAGTGCTGCAGGAAAGAATGAGTAAATGTTCTTAGGTGAACAGAAATAACTGGTTTAAAAACAGCTGAAGAGAGTGAATGTAGCTTCTTTTTTCAAAGAGATGCTCAGAAATGTGAACAGCCACTGGAACCATTTAACTACTATAGTATATAAATCAGAGCCAAATTCAAAGCCCGTTGAAGTCGATTGACTTCAGTGGAATTCAGAATCCAGCCATAATTTGCATATACGATAACAAACTGTGACATGTCAATCTCATTTTGGAAGGCACTGGAATTACTAACTTACTCCAAAGCAAACTTATCCTGAGACATCTGGTATTGGCCAAAATCAAACTGCAGCCTGAATGAGAGGCCACTTCACAGATCCAGTGTAGAAATCCTTATCTTCCTGTGATATTCCTGTTCAGAATTTTGGTATCTTAGTATCTATAGTTTATTAAATATTCTATTATATAACTGTTTTCTTCAGCAGATGCATTGGTTACTAATAATGATGCACAGCACTGCAGTGAGGATCAAATTGGAGTGAACAAATGAATTACCTTAAGTGTAGGAAAGAGAAAGATAAAATAGAATGAAAAGGGAAGCAAAAATAAGCCTTCCTTATAAGCAGGTGCTATTTCATACTCTTACTGCTGCCATTTTAGTGATTGAAAAATCATTCTACATTTTCAATCTTAGCTATAAAAGCTCAAACTGAAAATAAACAACTACACTGATTTCTTAATACAATTATCAAAATCAAGGGTTTTTTTTTCTTTCTCCAAGACCACTCTGAGCTCTTTACTAGTGCCTTCAACCAGAACTATTATATCTTGTATGTTTTCCAAGACGAAAATTATGGATTTTGTATATCAGCTTTAAGTAACGTTAGAAAAATGAAGAGTGCTATTCAGTATAACATGTAACAAGATCCTAAGACCAGAGACACTTGTTGGATACACACAGAGAGGCGTGGAAAGAAACTATGAAACAGTCAAAGAAAGTGTGGTGAATAGTTTGAAAATATATTGTACATTGGAATAACTTTCATAAACCGTGGTTGAACAATTACAGTCATAATTAAATTTGAAGTCGGCTATTAATAATTCATAGGGCATGTCTGTAGTGCAGTCACTCCTATGAGTGACTGCCATGGACTATAGAGATATCTAAGCTAACTTTGAAGATAGCTAGCTCAGATTCAAGGCAGTGAGCTGCAGCAGCATGAGGCTCAGCATGGGCTAATTTACCCTGTCTATTCATACCCACAGCAGATTGAGGGATAAAATGATCAAATAAATTGTTCACTAAGATTATTTTGCACAGCTCCAGCTTCATGAAATTTACCTTCAGTTAAGGAAACATCATTTTGAATTCTAGTCAGATGGGCAGTGCTCTCTCAAAATGCCATCAGTTTGCATTGCCACTATTGTCCTACAAAATATTTGGAATCTGCTATCTCTTCAGAAGTAAAAACTAATGTCATATCCCTTGGGATAGAAACAAAGAACTGGCAAAAGAGTGGCTCTGGTGATAAATATGGAATCTGTCAGCCTGAAAAGAAAAATCATAACAATGATGTCAAAGCAAACAGGAAAACCCAGCTCACAAACAAGGGGCAGGGGAACAGTGCGCCCTACTTGTCAATCACCTTCTGGCAGGCATTTACCAATCCCCAATTTTCCACAGATTTAAAATAATGACCCAGGAGATAATTAATCATTTAACATGTGCATGCATGCAAGCACACACACACATACACAATATTCAGGTGAGAAATGCAGCTACATCAGTCAACAGAGAACAGAAGCCAGTGGAAGAATTGTAAGCAGAAGAAAAAAATGTCAGAGTGAAAGGAATAAAAATTAATAGGAGATAGGTAATATTTATAAGACAAGAATAAAGGCAATTCATATTCAGCAATGTCTTTTCCCAGCTTTTGTGAAAGTGTTAATGCTTTACAATAAGGAGTAAATCACAATTAATTATTTTCCTAGTCATAGAAATAATATGAATCACAGACAGATGCTTTTGGTTATAGTAGGGTGATGCCTATATCATTCCTTAGGTATTGCATATGGGAATAATAGATAGTCTTGGCAGCTGAAGATAAATTTGTAACTCATGGATCAATTATATCCATGACATGGCCACAGTCAAGTGATTTATAAATAGTAGTGGAGCAGAGGAAATTCAGACAGGTATTTTGATTGTGGGCATTTGTTGTATTTTTATAAAAGAAATTATCTGCTATGTACAATGTGGTCTTTATAGAAAAAAATCTACTGTTTTTCATTTATTTATTTTTTCTCTAGTAGTACTAGTTAGGCCTCCTCTACATGTTACATGTATTATGCAATTAGCTGATTAGTTGCACAGTTAATTCAGACTGGCTACATGTGAAAATTAACTAGGGCTCCATAAAATAGTCCAACCAGCTAGAAGGTCAGCCACCTCATTTACCATCCAGCTGGGTCCTGGGTACCAGCCCTCAACAGGCTCCTCTGCCTGGGTTCTGCCACTTGTCTCACTAGCGGGAATCCTGGTATTCTCTATTTAAAAATTGCATACTGTCTGATAACAAAAAAATCCCCAAATCACTCTTTAAAATACCCCCAAATCCTTGTTCTTCCACAATTAAAACAAAAGACCACTATACCACTTTATATACTGAAGTTTCCCACAGAAAGTGTGTGTGTGTGTGTGTGTGTATACTATACTTCAGTTCATGATTTGATTTGGAGAAGATTCAGATAGATTCAGAGGCTGAATTTCCAAACCTGAATCGAATTAGGAGAAACTTAAAAAAATTCTAATCAATTTGTAGGCTCCAAATCTATTCAGAGGTGGTCTTTCAGGGAAACAGAAACTGAGAAGAGGGAGGGGGAGCAGTGGTGGTGGGGAGGACTGACATTTCTTGCTGGCCAGTGACTGTAATTTCTCCCTGAGTCCCCTTCCAATCACAGTGCTCTGGGAGAGGGACATAGAAACAGCATATACGCCTCTGTGTATAGGCTTTCTGTGCCTTTTGTGAGCTCTTTCTCCCTGAGCAACGATATCTGAAAGGTACTGGAGTGGCTTGGCTTTCTAGTCAGTCTCCTACTGCTTTTTGGTCTTGGAAAGGATTAGATATAGCTTAGGTTACTAACTAGAATCCCTCTAGTTATCCATTTCTTTCAATTTATATTTCTTCTTGGGTTTTTTTTCCAAATTAAAAAAGAAAGCTCAGTGTTTTCCCTGGCAGTGTTATCCATCACTGTGCAGGGAAGCACACATTACACACACTCACACACACATCATAAAAGAAGTAATCAGATATTATTACAGCACAGAAGAAGTCACACATTAATAGAAGAATAAGAGATTATATATAGTTATTAATATTATTAGTTATAATTATTAGTTACATACAGACTAAAAACAACAGAGAAGAAAAAGTCAGATTAACATGACAGAATTCAGACACTCAATCATAGAAGAAGAACAGATTATTTTAGTTACACAGTACACACAGAACAGTAAACACAACAGAGAAAAAGAAGTCACAGATTCAGATTAACATAACAGAAGTCAGAGAGTCACAGAAGAAGAGATCAAATTATATATTATTATTATTAATCATAATTACAATTACAGTACATACAACACACTACAGCAATACAACACACTACAGACAACATAGAACTAAAATACAGATTAACACAACACAACAAGTCAGAGAGTTGAAGAAGAAAAAGAGACTAGATATTTTAGGTACACCACACAACAATAAAGAACAGTAAACAAAACACAACACAGAAGAAGTCAGACACAGTCAGTCAGTCAGTCACAGTCAGAGAAGAAGATATATATTCTATTATTAGTTACATACAGAGACACATTTTCCAGCACAGGAAAGATTAATATGAAGCATGCTGGAAAGGCAGGTACAAGGTGTCCTGGCAGGGGAGGAGAAGGGGATAAAGAGGGGACGGGGAGAGCTAGAGCTACAAGTTCCCCATCACTACCGCCCCAAACAGATGCATCCTCTTTCCTGGGAGCCATGAATCTTCTGCTGCCAGTAGAAATAATGAGGTGAGAGCAATACCTGTCTTTGCACCTGCACCATCTCCCCTAAGACCAGAAATAGGCATCAGCAGAAGAATAACAGTGTCCTCCACCCCAATTTCATCTCCCAGTGCGAGCCTCCCACTGCTAGAGGAGGAGCTGGATGTGGAACCAGGGGATCTGAGCGCCCTAGCAAAAGAAATTCTGGGGGCCAAGGGGGAATCTGACTTTGTGCTCCACACACCTCAAAGTTCCCCTAGACCAAGGTCTCTTTGTCAGAAAGGCACCTCAGAGGAAGTTATGGAGGCAAGTGCCTCATTTGAGACAGCTTCTCCTGCTGTTTTGCCTCTGCCTGCTGAGGAAGGAGATTAGGCAGGATCCCCACCCTCAACCCAGAAGCAGGGGAGTAGTGTAGTGTGGGATAATTTTGAGGTGGCAGATGATCTCAGGTTTCCTATCTGCCATCACTGCTGAAGGCAAATCAGCTGGGGCAAGGAGGTGAAGCACTTTACCACCATGGCATTGCTGGTGCATCTGAGGAGGCAGCACCCTCTGGCCCTTATTCCTCCTCAGCCTGGCACCAGTATGAGCATGCCCAATGGTAAGTCCCCTGCTTGTTTCAGAGCTCCCATCCCCGCAAAGCAGATACAGTCCACCCTGCAGCAGTGGGGGAAAGCTACAGACTGAGAGGGGTGCATTTCAAGGGCAAGCAAGATCACCCAGAGCATTGAGGAGATGCTTGCTGTGGATGGCCAGCCCCTCTCCTTAGTTGAGCAGCCAGGGTTATTGAGTGGCCCGCACCATGACCACAAGCTTATGGTGCTTGTGGTCCCATCATACCAAATGCCCTCATGCACCACCTTTAGCAGGACGGTGGGGCCTTCCCTGTAGGAGGCATGAAGGGAGTACTTGAGGGAGAAGCTGCTCAAGTCAGGGTCTCCGGTAGCCTTGCACTTCACCTCAGACATCTGGAGCAGTTGGGGTGGAGATCACACCTACCTCACAGGGCACTGGTGTGATCAGTCAGGCTGTCGGCATGCTCTCCTTGAAGCTGAGGTGATGGATGAGTCCCACACGGCAACAGAAATAATGGGGGCCATGAACCACATGGTACAGGGATGGCTCATTGTGTAGGGTGAGCTCACCCACAGGTTCATGGTCACCAACAATGGAGCCAATGTGGTCAAGACTATCCATGATTCCAACTTTGTTGGCATCCGCTTTCTGGCACACAGGCTGTACCTCATAGTCAGTGATGTCTTGAAGGGGGACAGGGCTGCCAGTGATGGCACCATCATTACCACCCAGCTCATTTCCAGATGCAGGAAGGTGGTGGGCTACTTCCACCACAGCATCAAGGGGGGGTGGAGAAGATGCTGCAGGAGAAACAGGCAGAGCTGAGCATCCCACAGCACAAAATCATGCAGGATGTGGAGACTCAGTGGAACTCCACATACCTGATGCTGGAAAGGTTGCTGGAGCAACAGAAGGCCATCTATGAGATGGCCTTACTCAGGGAGATGGGATCAGTGGTCCCCTTAACAGAGCTGAGTGGGATACCATCTCCCAGATCTTGGTGGTCCTTAAGCCCTTCCTTGAGACCACCGAGACCCTTAGTGCTGGTAATGCCCTCCTTAGCCAGGTGATCCCCATAGTGAGGTAACTAGAGAACCAAATAGAGAAGTTCCACGGGATCATTATTTCTGGCTGGGGCAAGCTTCTGACACCAGATGTACAGGCACTGGTGAGGTGGCATCAGGAGGAGGCACTGAAGGAGGGCATCAGGAGATGGCTGGATTCTTTGTGGTCCAGTACTGTCCAAATGCTGGTGAGCACGTGTGACCCAAGGGTGAAGGGGAGCATGTGTACTGGCAGCATGAAAACCCTTGATCACTGGATGCAGGTGCTGGTCAACAGAGTCAGGGAGGTAGAAGGATAGAGACAAGAGGAACGTGGAAGAGGGGGATCCACTTTCCTGTGTCAGCACTCCCAGCACCATCCAGTTTCCTCCATGCCAGCCACTGCCAGTGTGGGCCAAGGACATGACTTCAGTGCTGGGGTCCAGATGCACCAGACCCCAGCCTCAGGCAGGTAACGATGAAGCTTCAGTGGCTACCTATCTCACCAAGGATGTAGAGTCACTGGACTGTGATCCCTTGGCCTACTAGACAAGTCGAAGTCAGATGTGGCATGATCTGGCCATGATTGCTCATGAACACCTGTCCTTTCCACCAACCAGTATTCTGAGTCAATACCTGAGAGGGTATTCAGCATCTCTGGGGATGATGACACCACACCACACCTGCTTGGATCCTGGTTTAGTGGAGCAGCTGGTGTTCTTGAAGGTGAATCTTCCGCTGCTAGTCATCCCCAAGCTCTACCTGCAGATGGACTGTGTGCCACCCTCCTCACTGTCTGCACCTATTTCCTTTTTATTTTTTTACACCAGTTACTTCCCTGCTCTCAGAGGAGGGGGCATTCACTGCATCACCAGCCAGCAGGGGAAGAACACGTTCCTGAACTCCTGTGCCAGGACAAACTTGGAGGTATGGACTGGACTATGGGGATGGAGGATGCTCCAGGTCCTGTGCATGACCACTAAAGCTGCACTCAGCCAGGGTTGGGGATGCCTGGTGGGACTGCTGGTGGCACAACAGCCCCAGAAAATGCCAGGACCAAGGATATCCCTGGTGAAAGACAGGTAGGAGGTGCCATAACCTCCAGCTACCACATGCATGCACACAGTCCTGGCTGCAGAAGTCTCAGATCTGTCACATCTTAGACAGGCCTGAGGCTTACTGGTTGCAGTGCTGTTGTGAGGCTTCAGGTGAGCTCAACTTAACTGCCTGGGATGCCAGATTATGGGTTGAAAAACCCTTCATCAGGCTGAGGAAGCACCTGAAGTTGGTGTGTGTCTGTGTGCTGTTTCTGGATGGAAGGAATAGTAAAGAAGCCAGAGGCTGGAATGCAATGCAGACAAGAGAGCCAATCAGTGAAAATGGAAATGGAGGCTTCAGGGGGTGAGGGACAGGCTAGGGTTGGGGGCGGGGGAGTGTGGAAGGGATATGTAGCAGTGCAGGTAAAAGTGGAGAGGTACCTGGGGAGTCAGATGTCCGGCAGATTGTAGTGTGTCAGAATTCCACTGTCAGTGTCTATATTGAATCCATGAGTTTTTGTACTTAGGAGGCTGATGAAGTGAAGCTCGTAGGCCCAGCTGTGAAAAGTGTTTAGTAAATTCCCTCTCAGAATTCAGCCTGAGAGACTGGAGACAGAGCATTTTTTGGGTTTGTTTGTTTGTTTGTTTGCTTGCTTGCTTGCTTGCTTGTTTGTGGAGAAATGTGCCCCCACAAGCAGTTGAGTATTGTCGTCTTTGATAAATTCTGTGTGCAGAACTGGTGCACAGTTTGTGGGGGTACTGGAGATAGTTGTCAGGTTTTGTGTTTTGAGCTGTAGGAAGTTGGCTTCAGTTCTGGTGATGAGGTTAGGTTAGCAAAGTTTTGTGCTTGTTTGAATTTACAAACCACTTTTCAGAGCTTGGCCTATGAACTTTACTTCATCAGCCTCCTAGCTAGTAGGTACAGAAATTCATGAACTCAATATAGACAGTGGAATTCTGATACACTACAACCTGGCTGACATCTGACTCCCCAGGTACCTCTGCATTTTTACCTGTGCTGGTACATCTCTTTCCCCCCACCACTCCAGCCTGTCCCTCACCCTCTGACACCTCCATTTCCATTTTCACTGACTAGCTTTCTTGCCTGCGTTGCATGCCAGGCCAGCCTCTGCTTTCTTTACTATTCCTTCCATCCAGGAACAGCACACAGACACACCAAATGCAGGTGCTTCCTCAGCCTGACAAAGTGTTTTTCAACCCAAAAGCTTGCTAAGCTATATTTCTCTAATTATTTTTTTTACTAATAATAAACATATAAACATAAAAACACAGCATAACTCATCACACAACACAAGTAACACATCATTTATATATCCAACACAACATCTCTATTTTTTCCATTCAATTCTTTTATAAAAATTCTCATTTCAGTAACCAAAAGCTGCTTAGCCCCATGGTACAATTAAGGAAAACCCCTCTCCATAAAATCAAAACACAACTGCTCACTGTCTCAACTTTCTCTAACTATTACGTCTACTAAAAGATGCCAGATTAGATTAACCCAAAGAACTTTGTCTGCCAGTGCCATGTCCTTAGACCAACACCCCTAGCACCTGTCCCCAGTCAGCTGACCAGAAGGAGGCAGGGCCCTGGGCACATCTAAGCCCCAGGGCTGGCGCTGGCAGAGAGAGTTCTCTGGCAGGTGCTGGAGAAGAAGCTCCTGCAAGAGAGGAAAAAACTGGCTTTAGTCTGGGACAGTTTGGCTGCCTGAGATGCTGCTGATGCTACTGTGCTGCTGTGCACTGTAGTGCTTACCTGTTGTCATTTGAAGTGGTGGACTGGCCTGAGGCTGTAGGGGAGGAAGATGCCTCATTGGGGCACAGCACACTACCGTGTTGTGTAGATGCCCCAGTGCTAGTGAGGCTGCATTTTAACAAACACACAGTGTCACCCACCCATGTCATGAGTTTTACTTGTCAGCAGCCTGAGGTGCAGTTTCTTAGAACCCCCTGCACCTACCTCCTTAAAAGCTGTCAGGCTTTGTGGCCTCAGAAGGGCCTAGCAGGCCTTCAGTTTTCACCGCCCTGTGCCTTAATACAGACACAATCACAGACGTCGTGAGTTTTGCTTGTCAGCAGCTTGACATGCAGTTTCCCAGAAACCCCTGCACCTATCTGCTTGAAACTTGTCAGGCTTCATGGCCTCCACAGGGGCTATCATATCTGAAGTTTTCACCCCACTATGGCTTAACATATACAGAAGACATGAGTTTTGCTGTTAAAATTTGAGGTGCAGTTTCCCAGAACCCCCTACACCTATCTCCTTGAAACCTGTCAGACTTCATTCCCTCAGCAGGGGCTAGCATGTCCACAGTTTTCACCCCCCTGCACCTTAACACACACACAGTGTCACCCATGTCACAAGTTTTGCTTGTCAGCAGCTTGAGGTGCAGTTTCCCAGAACCCACTGCACCTGTCTCCTTGAAACTTGGCAGGCTTCATGCCCTCAGAAGGGGCTACTATCCCTACAAGTTTCATCCCAATCTCTCCGAATCGATTCAGCCAAATTTGGAACAGCGATCCTGTAGCTTTCCAGAGCACAGACACGTCTGCTTCTCACCTTGCTCCAGCTACCGCCTTTCACCACCATCATCAGCTTCAACATCTCAGCTACTCAGTGAACACAGGGTTAGCCAACTCTTGTTAAAATTGAGCAACTATTGCTAGTAACTATATCTAGTATCTGTCTGTCTGCATAGAATGGTTGTTTGTGTGTGTGTATGTTTGTGTGTGATAATGTGCATGATGATTTCTGTGTGTCTGCTTGAATGCTGTGTCAGAACCTCTATGTTTAAATCATGTAATCAATAAAGGTGGCATTCTGCCTTATCCCCCTTTATAAAGTCTCGCTCGTGACTTGAGCAATTGGCAATTTGTGTAACAATCCGAATCTCCTAATTGAATCACTGGCCTCCAAATTTGTGGAATCCAAATCTGAATTAAATACTTCCCTATTCAAACATGCCTCTCTCTATATGTGTGTGTGTGTGTGTGTGTGTGTGTGTGTGTGTGTGTGTGTGTGTGTGAGAGAGAGAGAGAGAGAGAGAGAGAGAGAGAGAGATCAGTTGAGTAAAGCAATTTGGAAGCCTACCAGTGCCTCTATCATCATAATAAAATAAATTCTAAATATCTATATGCTTTGATATCTGCTTTTGGTTTTCTTATCATAGAAACGTTAGAGCTCCTCCTTACTCCTTCACTAACCAGGATGTGGAGACAGCTGCCCCTGAAGCCACAGCTCCTGCCAGCAGGTGTGCAGAAGGGCATGCTGTCTGGCCTGGGTTTGCAATGGAGG
>NW_005842169.1:1528541-1537116 GCF_000455745.1 Alligator sinensis | reverse complement strand
GTGGGGGTGGGGTAGGGAGTGTGGGTGGGTGTGTGGGCAGGTGTGGGGGATATGTGGAGTTTGGGGGGGGCCACTACATACCTGCCCCCTTTACCCCCTGTGGCGCACAACCCCCAGTGCCAGCAGCATTAGCCAGCTGGGCCATGCTTGCTGCAGTGCTGCCTTACCCGCAATCTGAGTGGGGAGAATGGACCCGGCATGGCCTGCTAGCATGCCTTTGGACAGGACCAGGATGCATGGCTCTGGCACCCTCGGCTCCTGTCCAAAGCACATGCTAGTTGGGCAGGCTGGGCTGGGTCGTATTGGGCTGGGCCCGTTCTCCATGAGGGTCAGGCAGCAATACGCAGCTGCAGTGCTGTGCCTAGAAGTGGGCCGTCTAACCCTCATTGAGAATGGGTCTGGCCTGATCTGGCCTGGCCTATTCAGCTAGTGTGCAGCTTTGGACAGGAGCCACAAGTCCCAGAGCTGCAGCCTTGTCCTGCTTCTGTTTACGCCTCACATGGAAGAAGCATGCTAGGGCAGCAGGAGCACTATAGAGATGCTCTGGCTGGATGCCAGAGTGTCTCTGGAGGTCCCAGCCCTGGCTTGTCTCAGGGCATGCTCCAAAACTGTGCCCTGCTCTGCTTTTTTCCTGGGTGTGGGTTTTTTTTTGTTTTTTGTTTTTTTTTTTTGGGGGGGGGGGGGGTTTGGATACCTGGAAATCCATATTTGGAGCACAGGGAACATTTTTTTGTTCTCATCGTGCCTCTTGCAGCATCTCAAACTGGTTTGAGACTCTTCAAAAGGCAAATGCATGTTCAGCTGGATGTGTCCTGTGAGTCCTTTCTTCGAAAGCCTGGAGTATGAAGATTGTCTTTCTTTGCCTTATTCCTATGCATGTTGTCAGTGTTTGGCTCTGCTATCCAGGCCAGGCACTAAACTGAGTATTTTAGTACAGTTATGAAGTGGCTGCATTTACACAAGATGGTTACTGAGGAGTTGCCTAATTCAGATAATCCTGAAAATGATCAGGACATGATTCTTACTTGCAGCCTTGATAAGGATTTTAATCTCCTGTTAAAATGAGATTCTAGAAAAGAAAGAACATATACCCATTTTCCATCTACATGTCACTGCTTCTTTAAGAATCATGCACATATACATAAACATATATACACAAACACACACCATATTTTCTTGCATACAATATGCACTGGAAGAAAATATGCATTTTGTTTTTGAAAGGCAGAAAAAAAGATCTGTTGTTATAGTAACTGAACAGGTGGGGAACTGAGTCTGCTCATTATTCTATTCCCTGTGAGCTTTGCACAGATTTTACTTTCACTTTTGTATGATAACCAGCAGAAACTGCTCTTACCATATTCCTCACATAATACACACTGCAATTTCCAGCAGCTGTTTCTTTTTCTTTTTTTTTTCTTTTTTTTTGGGGGGGGGCGGGGGGCGGGGATAGGGAGAGAAGGTGTGTATCTCATAAAATGCAGTATGTGCATCTTTCGTTCTCTGTTGTTTGCTTTCTCAGCATATATTTCAGAACCTTCCTATTGTTCATACTTTGTTTTGATCCACATACACTTGTACGCCATAGAGATAGATGGAGAGCACAACGTCCACATGCAATATTTGTTTTCACGTATTCCTTTGTTATGGGACTGAGTTTAGCTATGCTATTAAATAACTTTTTGGCAGTGAGAGAGAGGCAGCAGATCCATCATACCCAGAATATTAAGCATTTAATGCAGATCTCATATTGATCCTTTTCCTCAAATACTAATTTTTATTTATTTCTCCTCCCCAGGGAAAGAAATAAAATATGATATTCCTGCCAGCATGAATTTATAACATCAGAGGGAGATGAAATAAGAAAGCTGAGCACACTCCATTAAATATTATTTGCAAACTATTTCCACTTGTCAGGTGCTTTCTCTGAAGCTCAAAATGTGATATTTTTCCCCTTTCTGTTGGAACAATTTTGGTGAAGTTTCTGTAAGTCTATATACCATTGTAACAAAGAACAAATATTCACAGTGAATAAGAACTGCGAATAAAAACTCCTCTCTTCCCCCCCCCCTCCAAAAAAAAAAAAATCTTTTTAGTTTTCTAAAGCTGGGAATAAGAGAGGTTGTTTTTTTTTAGAAATGAACTTTTTTAAAAAAAAGCATACTGTCATCACAGGATGATGATGATGATGAAGAATAAAGTAAGGCCAAACCTATGTAGACTTCAATTTCAGTTTAGACCTCTCAGATCTTTTTAGGTGAAGCCCTTTACATATTACCAAATTGATTTCATGCCAATATCCTGTCTAGAGTTCAAACCATAGAAAAGTGATGTCATATTTCTGAAGATTATAAATGTACTCTATTTTCACATTCCTAAAAATATATATATTCTGCAATCTCTCTATCATTCTACACTTTTTCAATATTTCTTCTCACAGTCTATTAATCTGTCTATCTGTCACATAGACCACTTTCTCCAGGGACTTTTCCTTGAAATTGAAGGATATGGTCCTCAGTTATTGCCCCAAAAAAGAGACTTATAAATGGTCCATGCTTGTTATTTCTTGTAGGAATAGGTGCTCTAAAATATCTGTCAAGATGGAATAATTGTTATTGGCAACCTGATACCATTCGTAGAATGATAAAGTAATCGTTTAGTATTTCTCTTCAACTATACAGATGGTTCCTACCTACCTATATTTAAACAAATACTATTTTATAGTATTTACTATATACATTTACTATTACTTAACCTCATATAAGATATATTATAACAGAATTTAATATTAATGTTAATACTTTAAAATTTTATCCTGTAAATTAAAAAAAAAAGGTCAAAGGTCAGTTGACTTAATAAAGGATAGTGAGCTCAAATGAGTTGATTGGTTCTGTTTTGGAGGATATTTAAGTTGACAATAAATGTTTATTCCAATTGAGTCTTAATCTTGAATATAACTGTCCAACTGTGTCCAGGAATTTTCTAAAGTTGCCTCTCCCATACTTTCCAAAAATAAAATAATTGACAGATGCCAACAATTAAAATACAACGTATGGACTTTTGCCATGAGAAGCCATCCTTTCTGGTAATGGTCTGGCATAAAACCAGCCAGTTTCAGAAGCCATCTTTGCAAAGCAAGCAGAATATCACGTAAATATGTCAAAAAATGTTTGCAGTAGCTTTTAAGCCCCTCCAGGAAGGGGCTTTTGCACAACAAGCAATATTTGATGTGAAGGTAGTAACTGACCATAGAAACTGATTGTATCAGGAACATTTATTCCATAAGGAAATGGCTACCATGCTTTTGGTTGGTTGTACACATGATTTGGTATACCATTCTTAAGCATCTCTGTCTGTAGTTTGCCAGATCTACTTTCCTCCCTTTCTTGAAGATAGGCATGACATTGGCCCTCTTCCAATCTTTGGGCACTTCACCAGAGCACCAAGAGCTCTCAAAGATCTGTGCCAGGGGCTGAGCTATGATGCTTGTCAGCTCCTTATGTACCCTTGGGTGTAACCCATTAGGGCCAGCTGACTTGAAGATATCCAACCTGTCAAGGTGTTCCTTCATGAGGTCAGCTACGATAGAGGACAAGGAATCTCCCTCACCCAGGCCTCCCTGACCCACTGTGGACAGGTGTTTTCATGATGTGTTTCTTGTATGAGGGACTTCGATTGAGGGTGACACCAAGGTAAAATGGATTTGGACAGGGGAATAGTGGGGTCCTAGACCATGTAATGTTAATCTGGTGGTTGGTCTCATGGTTTTTTAGATGGAAGGCACATACTTGCATTTTTCCTGGGTTGGCACATAATTGGTTTTCAATGTAGTATGAGGTTAGGCCAATTAGCGACTCAGGGATTTTTTAACATGGTGAAAGCCAGTATTTGTACAGGTCATCTGCATAGATTAACTGTTTTGTTTCCAAATAAAATGGTTGGTCATTCATATAGATGTTATATGACAGTGTTGCAAGCAACCCACCCTCTGGGAGGGTATTAATCTATTGCTTCCTTCTGCTTCACTGGAGAAAAGCACTAAATAAGATAGATCTAGAAAGTGAGTGCTCAGTCCCTGCCCTGTGGGCCAAATCCAGCCTGCAGAGCCATGTGATCTGGCTCTTGGGCTTCCCAAGAGTCCAGAAATTGGGTAGTGAAGGAACAGTGAAAATTAATGCTACCACTCTTCCACCATCAAGTTTCCAAGCCTCATGGGCCAGATGACATCCTACATGTACACACAGAGGTCGGTGACGGGGCCTCATCAATCTGGGGCAACAGGACTGAATCCTGCACACACATCTGGGGAAACTGGGTGTGCTGGCCAGCTTGACCTATTCCACAATGTGTAGGGGTGGGGGTGGGATGACAGGGCCCAATCCTGTGCATGCAGGGCTGGAGCCTAGGTGATGGGACCTGAACATGAGCATGCCAAACTAGGGGCAGGTGGAAGGGCCAGATCCTGTATGTGCCAGGCTGGGGGCAGGTCCAATCCTGAATCTGAGGATCAATGGGTTCATATCCAGAGTGCATGGGGCACCTTGGCCCAATCTGGAGTGAAGCATGAGGCCTAATTCATAGCACAGAGGCTGAGGGTGGGCAGTGATCCTTAGGAACCAGGATAGAGCAGCAGGCCTGATCCCATGTGGGGCTGTGGCTGTGGCCAGCCTGACATATGCAACAGTCATTTGGCCCATGGAGCAAAAATATTGGGTACCACTTATCTAGGGTGATGTATGTTATATTTGTTGCCCTCCCTAGCATCCACATTTATTGGTTTAGAGACTCTAGAGGAAATATCTCCAACCATTCTGTTCAACAGTTATTAATAAATCTATCATCCACAAATTTGTCTAGTAGCTTTTATACTTGGCTATCGTATCTGCCTCTACCACGTCCTGTGGCAACAAATTCCACAAGTTAACTATGTATTGTATTAAAAGTACTTTCCTTTGTTAATTTTAAACCTGTTTCCTACCAGTTCCAGTGCCCTCTAGTAGTAGTACTCTGGGACTCAGTAAACAACAGTTCCCTGTTCACTTGGTCCTCACCATCCAGGATTTTATAGACTCCTATCATATTCAATGATCCATTGAGGTCCCTTCCGACCCTAGCATCTATGAATCTATTAATCTACCCCCCCCACTTAGTTCTTCCCTTTCTGAACTGAAGAGTCCTAGCCTTTTTAGTTTCTCCTAATCATTTTGCTTGTCTCTGTATCTTTTCTAATCCTAATACACCCTTTTTGAGATGTGGGGACCAGAATTGCACACAGTATTTCAGATGTGGGTGCACCCTTCTTAATAATACCCAACACTATATTGGCTTTTTTGATTGCCATTTCACATTGAGCTGACATTTTTAAAGAGCTAGCTACAACGACACAAGTTTTCTTTCGTGAGTCATAACAGCTAGATAAGAACCCAACAATAATCTCCCCGTACATGTTCAGAAGCTTGAATAACCTCAGAGTGATTTACATTTGCATCTGCCAGCATCTAAAATCTGTTCAGGGCCTGAGTATGCAGAAAAAAAATATGACCCAGAGCTAGCAGATTTTTAGCTGCTTGCCATTGGTTCTGCTGGGGTTTTGATGGTAAATTGCATAAGATCCTACTAAACCCTCATATAAAGGGACCATGGAAGCCTCAAGTTAAACCTAAGGTAAGCATCAGGTAAAGCAAGCATAAGCTAGACTGCTCAAGAAAAATTATTAAATCCCTCATAGAGATACTATAGGTCAGGCAAGATAGCTGGAGATACCAGGGCAAGAGAATGGACTAGGGAATGGAAAGGAGCAAAGAAAGTCTTAAGGGACAGGAAGAGGGTGGTGTCACTTGAGTTATCCAGCCAGGACTGGGAAACTAGGCACAACTATATGGACAGGTATGGGACAGTATATTGAAGGTAACTGCAGGTGGCTGGTCACTGGCATGGAAAATGGACTAGGACTCTGGTGGGAAGACTGAGTGGAAAGTAACCAAAGAGTAGACATGCTGCAACACCCCATGGTTTGGCCATCCAACAGTGACATGCTGCCAATGAAAGTCTCAAGTTCAGGCAAACTCCTAGCCCCACTCTTGGCCCCAATATCAGGATCAGACTTGCATGTGCCATCCATACTGAATTTTAAGGGTGGTGTGATCAAGTCTATATGCAGAATTATTGGTTCATACAAGACACAAATCATGTTTTATGACATGATGCAAAGTATTCTAGATACTCTAGACCAAGGGTGTCAAGCATATGGTCTGTTGACCCTCTGGCCCCTCAGTGCAGGCCATGATCAGACTCACACCTGGGGCAAAGTGCAAACCAGTGTTGTAGATCCAATCTGCAGCCCAGATCAAGCCAATGGAACTCCTCCACTCCTGCTCCCCCTTCCCATTCCCCTCTTCCTCCTGTTATAGATATGTTATTTTTCCCCATTATACCCTATGGCCAGATCTCTGAGGCGGCTCCAAAGTACTTCGGAAGCTCTGAACTACTTTGGGAAGCCTAACGAGGCCAGTGCTTTGACCCAGAAATGCTGCTTTGGACCCTAAAGGGTCCAAAGCTTCTCCGGATCTGAAGCTCTGTCCGAAGCCTTGCAAAGCCCTATTGCACACAGTACCCATTCCAGCTACTCCAGGATCTGTGCTGCGCACATGGGCCCCAGACCTGTTTGAGCAGCCACTGGAACAGGTCTGCCTGGAGAGAAGGAAGTGGATTAGGAAAGGAGGAGGGGGAAGGGGTCTTTGGGTCCAAGCTAGCCCATGGACCAGCCCCATACCACTCATCTGGCCCATAGGGATGGGTGAGTTTGACAATGTAGCAGGGAGGGCAGGCTGCAAGACAAGCAGTCTCCAGGTGAAGCTGAAGCCAATCAAGGCTCCCACAACCAAGAGAGTGAGACCAGGCCCTGAGAGATGGGAGCCGCAGCCAAAGAATTATAGGAACAAGCAGGGTCAGTGGCCGCCACCCCATAAGTGCTGAGAAGGGTCAGGGCCCAGAGTGCACAAGGGGCAAGGGCAAGCAGGGCCAAGGGGGCAAGCCTGGGAGGGGTGGAGTCTCTTGGAGGTAATCAGCCCTGAGCCCAGGAGAGGCAGAAAATGCAGACCTAAACCCCACAGTGGTGGAAGTTGGTCAAAGTACAGAGGACCAAGCCCAGAGGGGCCAGGGTGGTTAAAAGCACCACAGATGGAGGACCCAACCATGACAGAGACTGTTCCAGCTTTAGAGGCCTTCACTGAGTGGGGCTGAAGGCCAATGGATGAGAGATTGACTGCATTAGACAATGAGGCTTAATGTCCAATGATTGGTAACATCTGTGAGGCTTGGGCATGGCTAAAAGGGGAGATGAGGAGGCCACATAATTAGCCC
The DNA here is from genome assembly GCF_000455745.1 of Alligator sinensis. Lineage (NCBI taxonomy): Eukaryota > Metazoa > Chordata > Crocodylia > Alligatoridae > Alligator > Alligator sinensis. The sequence continues at coordinate 1,529,754 of NW_005842169.1, read as the reverse complement.
TTAAGGCAATAAGCATTGACACGTGTGTTCATGAGCATGAGATCTTGCTTGGGGAGCACTGGGACAGCCTCTCTTGTCCTAAAAACATAATTCACAAGGCATGGCAAGCTAGTGGAAGGGGAGATTGCCCAAAGGATGTAAAGGAAAAGAGGGCTGAGTGGGCTCCAGGAGCATCATGCCAACTCTGGGGTGAGACCCTGTTGCAGACATCCCTATACTAGACCATCTTTTCCCACTTCATCTCAAATAAGGATTAGGTCATAGCTCTTCCTAGCCATTCTGGCCTGTGTGTCTTTCCAGAGAGTTGCTACCCAGACAGTGGACATCAGCTAGTCCAGGGGGGGACCAACTTTTTGGCAACCATGCCAGAAATGAAACCCACACCCACCAACACTGTCACTTGTATCTCCTTCCTCTTCCCTATCTGCTGCTCTGTTTCCTGCTTCCTTCTCTGTGCTCTGTGCCCAATCTCCTCCTCTCCTTTCTTTTTCATAACCTATCTGCTGCTGTACGACATGCCCTTGCTATGATCTGTTGTCTGATACACACAGAGGTCTGTCCTTGTCACTTGTGGCACTTGTACCATGGGTTGCCACCCCTCAGCTAGTCCATGGATCCTAGTATTCTTGGCCAGTTTCTAGAGACCCTTATCCAGTACACCCCTTATTACCATTTTCCCATTGGATTCAGACACCAAGAGATGGACCATGCTGCATGTTCACCAGATCATAAACTTTCACAAAGCCTTGGGTGCCACAGATAGCACAAATATCAGCACTGGGAAATCTTTAGAGGACTCCAGTGTGTTTGTGTGTGCAGGGACTGCTCTTATGCCAGAAATATAATGGGAGCCAGCCACATCCACTTGGATTTCACCTGTGTCATATTGTGCATAGTATAGCAAAAATCTCCTGAGTTTTCAAACTGTAGCCAAGACACTTTGCTGTTTGCTCTCTGTTAGCCCTTCTCAGATCATTATGCAACAGTCTGCTTTGGCACTTTGCATTGCTTTCCCACTTTCCATCAGTACATGGGCCAGAGAGGTCCAAGAGTACCTCCCATCCCTTCTATTGATGCCAGTCCACTGCATAGCCAGGAGGAAAGATATACATGGGACCTGTAGAAGAGAAAGCACTATGAAACCTGACTTGTGACTCAGTGGATGTGACACCATCTCAGAAAGGTAAGTATGTTGGTTCAACCATGTTCCTGC
>NW_005842169.1:1525950-1528510 GCF_000455745.1 Alligator sinensis | reverse complement strand
AGGGAAGATATTTTTTACACAGTTAAAATTGTCCATCTCCTTGGACAACTGTATGAATCCTACTCTCCTCAGTCCTGTTCATCTGAGTGTTGGAACTACTAGCCCATAGGCTTAGGCAGAATCCCAGAATCTGTACACTGAACTAGTCTCCCCCTCCCCCTTCTCCCCTCCCTCAGAGCATATTATCCACAGAATCTAGAGAACCATTTGTATCTTCTTCTGGGGCTCCAGATGGGAGAAAGTGGCAAGGAAAACTTTGAACAAGATGAAATGGACAGGGGGCTGAGGAATGCCAGATGTTCTGCTATTCCTCTAGGCCAAATACACAAGCCAGATCCGCAAGCTGGCAACTGGGGTAGGATCTAAAACAGCCTGCTCCATGAAGTATTTTGCAGGTTACACAGTACAAGGGGGGGGGGGGGCAGTAAAAAAACTGTCACACATGAACCTAGACACCTGTGAGCTGCCGTGGTTCTGTAGAACCTGGACTAATTTCACAGCCGTGGTTCTGTAGAACCTGGGATCAATTTCACAGCAAGTATGAACTACAGAAAAAAGGCTCAATTATCCTAGTAAACCACCTGCAAGATACAGGAGGTGGTGACCTGTATCAGAAGGTATGTCACCTATGAACTTACTCCCCATCAACTGCTGCCAGGCCACATGGGAAAGGATCTTCCACAGGGACCTACAGAAGGAGTGCAGAGACATGAACTGACAGGTAGCCCACCAAAGCACTTTCAGTGAGGGCACAGTGACACAGAGAGGGGCAGAGAAGCCAACTATACTTCCCCAGGGAAACTTGTGCATGAAAGGCATAGACAACCAACCACCACCTGTGATAGTATCTATATGCCAAAGGGGTGTGGAGGAAAGCATTTATACTTCTGAAGATGGTCACAGCAGTCAAAACCCTAACCAGAGAACTGGTGCTGTTTGTACACTTGTCCAGGCAGCAAGGGACCTCGATGGCCCACTTCAACTAATTCCTCTCCTGCTTCAGAAACATGCCAGGGAAGACCAGGAACCGGCTCATGTACAAACACACAAACTTCTTATTTGAGGCCTGTGTCAAAATGGGATTAAGCAAGATGCAATGGTACTACAAGAAAGCAATGGAAGACATTGGGGAAAAGATGACAAGGATGGTCCAAGAGGATGGACTGGCACAGACTGTTCAGGGGTGAGATGCCTGAAGAGACCGATGACAAAGTGGTTGATGATGGTGACAGAAACTATGAGTGAAGAAGATGATGACAGTGACAACTAAAGGGTGGGGGTGGGGGAAGGAATGGGTTTGGGGGTGAGGTTAGGTTAGGTCATTAGGATGGGCAAAGTTGAGGGTGACAGACATGCAGGTGCATGGACGCATGAGAGTGCAGGTGCAGAGTTAAGATATTGTGATCAGAATGTGTATGGTGTAATTGCAATTATGTGTTGTTTTGGACTGCCAAGTAAGCCATAGCGGCCATGGGACAGATTAGTAGAGGTTTTGTGTGTGTGTGTGTGTGTGTGTGTGTGTGTGTATTTGGGCTGTGCAAAACAGCACAATTTTGTTTCACTTCTGTTTTGCCATTTTGATGGGATAGCATTTCATTTCAAGTTTCATTTCATTTTGAAGCACTGTTCTGTTTCATTTTGTCAAAACTGTTTCACTGTTTTGACACTGTTTTGACTTTTCTCCCATAGGCTATAACAGGGAAGCACAAAGCTGCCTATAACTTTGTCATTTTTTGGCAGATATGGATGAAAACAGCTGGGTTGTTAGCCTCTTCTGAGGGAATGACACCTGCCAGCTTTCATGGAGATAGGTGCAGGGGTTTCTGGGAAACTGTACCTCAAGCTGCTGACAAGCAAAACTCATGATATATGACTTAGTGTGGCTGTAGGGGAGGAGGTCTCCTCCTCCCCTACAGCCACAGTCCAGTACAGCACTTCAAATAACACAGGTAATAATAACTTAGTAAGAAGCACAGTAGCACCAGCAGCATCTCAGGCAGCCAAACTGTAACAGAGACTTTCTTTCCTCTCCTGCAGGAGCTTCTTCTCCAGCAGCTGTCAGAGAAATCTCCCTGCCAACACCAACCCAGGGCCCTGTGTGCTTCCAGTCAGCTGACTAGGGACAGGTACTAGGGGTGTTGGTCTAGGGACAAGGCACTGGCAGACAAAGCTCTTTGGGTCAATCAAATCTGGCATCTTTTAGTAGACCAACTGAATAGTTAGAGAAGTATATCTTAGCAGGGTATTAGGTTGAAAAACCCTTCATCAGGCTGAGGAAGCACCTGCAGTTGGTGTGCGTGCTATTCCTGGATAGAAGGACTAGTAAAGAAGCCAGAGGCTGGTATGCAATGAAGGCAAGAAAGCCACTCAGTGAAAATGGAAATGGAGGCATTAGGGAGTGAGGGGGTTATAGCACCAAGCTAAGCTGAGCTCACCTGGATCCTCACAATTCCACTGCAACCAGCAAGCTTCAGGTGTGTCAAAGACTTGATGGGTCTGGTCTTTCCTCAGCCAGGACTCTGTGTGTGTGTGTGTGTGTGTGTGTGTGTGTGTGTGTGTG
>NW_005842169.1:1524416-1525881 GCF_000455745.1 Alligator sinensis | reverse complement strand
AGACTTGGTAGGGGTGTTGTTTCTTCTGACAGGGCTCTGTGTGTGTGTGTGTGTGTGTGTGTGTGTGTGTGTGTGTGTGTGGTAGCTGGAGGTTATGGTGCTTCCTACTCACCTTTCACCAGGGGATCCTTAGTCCTGGCATTTCCTGGGGCTTCCATGCTGCCAGCAGTCCCACCAGGCCTCCCAACCCTGGCAGAGTAGAGTTTTAGTTGTCATGCCCAGGGCCTGGTGCTTCCTCCTTCCCCATAGCCCCAGCCCATACCTCCAAGTTCAACCTAGCATGGGAGCTCAGCAGGGACATGTTCTTCCCTTGCTGTCTGGTGATACAGTGAGTGCCCCCTCCAGCTCTGAGGCATGGTTTTTAAAAGATTAAAAAAGGAAATAGGTGTGTATGGAGTGAGGAGGGTGATGTTCACTCCATCTGCACCTGGATCTTGAGGAACCTCAGCAGTGGGAGATTCATTTTGAGGAACACCAGCTGCTCCACCAAACCAGGATCAAAAGAGGTGTGGTGGGGTGTCACTACAACCCCACAATGCTGAACACCCTCTCACTCAGACCACTGGTTGGTAGACAGTACAGATGTTCCTGGGCAACTATGGCCAAATTTGGCCACATCTGGCTGTGGTTTACCCAGTAGGCCAAGGGGTCACACACAGTAGTGGCTCCACATCCTTGGTGATATAGGTAACCACCAAGGTCTGAGAGCTACCTGGCTGATGGTGGGATCTGGTGCATCTGGACCCCACCATGGAAGTCCACAGAAGATGGTATCCCACTCACCTCTGTTAAGGGGACTGCTGATCCCGATCTCCCTGAGCAAATACATCTCATGCATGGCCTTCTGTTGCTTCACCAGACTCTCAAGCATCAGGTATGTGAAGTTCCACTGAGTCTCCACATCCTGCATGATTTTGCATTGCAGGATGTTCAGCTCTGCTTGTTTGTCCCACAGCATTTTTCTCCCCTTGATGCTCTTGTGGAAGTAGCATGCCACCTTCCTGAATTTCAAAATGAGCTTGCTGGTGGTGCTGGCACTGTCACCAGCAGCCCTGTCCCCCTCCAAGGCATCCCTGACTACAAGGCAGAACTTGTGTGCCACACAGTGGATGCCAACAAGGTTGGCATCATGGACCACCTTGACTGTATTGGCCCCATTCTTGGTGACCATGAATCCAACGGTGAGCTCACCTTGTCTAATGAGCCACCCCTGCACCATGTGGTTCATGGCCCCAATGATCTCCCTTGCCATGTGGGACTCATCCATCACCTTGGCTTGAAAGAGAGCCCACTGATGGCCTGACTGGTCACACCAGTGCTCTGTGAGGTAGGGGTATGCACGATCTCCAGCTGCTCCAGATGTCTGAGGTGAAGTGTTCGGCCACCTGCAGACCTGTCTTGTGCAGCTCTTCTCTCAAGTACTCCCTGCATGCCTTATACAGGAAAGGCACCACCATCCTGCTGA